>NW_025861579.1:0-1990 GCF_002878395.1 Capsicum annuum
TCCCAAAAATATTACTTTTGAGCCAATTAACATATAATACCCACAATTAAATGATGTGTATCATGCTCCAATAGTAAAAAGAAAAATAATAAGAAAAAAATCTTAATTTTGATAGACTGACCTTTTCGAGAGCAGCGAACTAAAGCCCTTCAGTCACGATTCTACTCTCGAATATGAATGATTCTGAGTTTTAAACACTCGATTTTGGGATCACAACTGAAACAAGTAATCAGATTTGCAGCAAGGAGGGATACGGCAGATCAAAAGCTTGTTCAAGATTGGAGAGATGACCAAAACAGAAAGGAAATTCTGCTCGCCTGAGAAACAGAACAGATAAGACAACAAATGCTCTTTTTTAGAGAAGAAGGGGAAATAATAGTTTCAAGAGTGGTAGGAGCAGCGGCTGCCAAAGATCCCCTTGGAAACCTCCCAAACCTTTGGTATTTATAGATGAAAATTAGGGTTCTTGGGGGTTCCCTTAGGAGGGAAAATCATTTTTGAATTTTGAACTTAGTCAAAAGTTACCATTGAAATTCAAACTTTTTGGGTTATGAACTTGGATGGTCTTGGCCCTTCACGTGATTGACATATCCATGACAATAGAATGGAAGATCAGGCTTCATCCATGGTGAAATTTTTTCTGTATTTTGCTTGAAGAGAAAAAAAACACGTTCTGGTACTTTGGAAGAGAGGCAGAGTATTGAATAAGTGAGAGAAGATTTAGGCCTCTTCTTTAGGGTATTATGGGTATTTTATGTCGGTAAGTGAGGGTATAATAGGCTCTTCATGGTAAATAAGATTTTGGGGTTTTAAGGTGGATGTTGACCGGGCAATTCGGGCATGGCACGTGGCGAAGGAGGTGTTGAGTGTGTTCAAGGATGTGAAAAAGTGTGGCAGGCATGTGTTTGGTGTATGCCATGGCCGTTTGGCACCTCATGTGGGGCAAACATGGCATCCATGTGGTGCTAAGATGGAAGAGGGGAGAGAAAAGGTGGCCTTTGATGGATCAGGCCTTATTTTGGGCCAAGATTGTAAAAATATTCAAAAGAATGGGCTGATTTAAATGTTTTTCTATCTCACATTATTTGGGTTTCTAAATTAATTTAAATAACACTTTTAACAAGAACATATTATAAATTTCCGAATAAATGACAAAAACCATTTGATGCTAAAAAATATAAATAACTTAAACAAAGTTGCACGATAATACGATAAAGTTTATAAAGAAGAAAGTTGCAAAATACTTATTCGATAAAAAATAAATGTTTTTTTTGCGGAAGTTTAGGAAATGTGACAGTAATTTAAAATGTAACCAAAATAGTAGTAGATGATAATAATAATAATAATAATATCGATGATTCTTAGTTTAAAATATAAATAGTCGTAGGACTTTCATAAACTCCTAATTATAGGAATATCATGCATATATATACACATATATATGTATATTTGAGCTATCAAAATTATTTAGAAGCGCAAAGAGATGACTTGAAAGAAAGATGGGACAAAATTGGATGTCAACAGTTGTCCCTCTTTGGTTGGAAAGGATGAAAGAGTTTTCGAACAAAGAAGTAAACTAGTAACCTAATTTTGTCCCAGTCGATAGGATCTAGGAGGATACGCATAAAGAACATTGGGAAGGATTGTGGCCGAACTCCAGTCTCCAAGTCATCTACTTATCTAGAGTTGTATGAGAATCAATGTAATACCCCGGGAAATTTTTCGTTGAAATTTTGTGCATAAACGTCTTTTAGAATGAATTATAAATTTTTCATGCGGAATGTCTTAGATTATGACCCACCATTGCGTAGAGTATCGAATAATCTTTCCAACGATATGTGGATCATCCAAAATGGACACCCGAGCGACGAGTTATGAACATTCCGATCGAACCGTGAATAGTAGTGAACAGTAAAACGTGCAGGAAAAAGTACTGAGGCCTGACGTATTTTTTCTCCAACTTTAAACAATTATAACTCCTTGTACATAA
>NW_025861580.1:0-21711 GCF_002878395.1 Capsicum annuum
AAGGTTTGGTGAGTAGTCGATCCTGGCCCCTTCCTTCGCCAAGCAATTAGCTACTGCATTTTTCTCCCTAAAGATCTGCACTGGCGTGGCTGCTCCTAATTCCTGTAGCAAGGACATGCACTTAGCTACAATGTCAGTGTACAACGGGTGGTCATTTTGTAAAATATTGATAGTTGAAGAAGAGTCCATTTCGATAACGAATGAGTTGATATGGTGCTGTTTGGCAACCAACAGTCTTGCTCTAAGGGCTAGAAGTTCAGCCATGGTAGGGGTTGTGTGAGGGATATAGTTGTAGTAACCAAGGATCCATTCCCTATGGCTGTTTCTGAAAACTCCCCCCAAACCCCAGGTCCAGGGTTGTCCTTTGCGGAGCCATCAGTGTTAAGTTTAATCCCTCCTTTAGTGGGGGGATTCCACTTGATGGTAATAGCTTCAGCCCTCCGGTGTATGTGGGCGCTGTTGTTTCTGCCAATAAGAGTGAATTCAGTGGCTTTTGCAATAACCTCTTCCACTCTAGTAGTAGAATGCTTATTATTGAAAAAATTATCATTGCTAGTCAACCAAATTGCCCAGAGATAGTAAGGTAGCAAGACATCCCAGTTGAGCCAATTTCTAAAGGTTGTCCCAAATTTCAGGCCATGCCACCAGGTTGGTCCAACCTGAGGGGAACTTGTAGTTGCTTTTGGCCTGAATGTTATCCCAGAAATGGAGCGCATTGCTACATTGGAAGAAGATATGGTGAAGGTCCTCTACAGTGTTGCTGCATAAATAGAAAAAAGGGGAAATATTGATGCCAATATGATTGAGATGATTGTTTGTAGGGAGCCTCCTGTGGGTGAAGAGCCAAAGAAAGGTTTTGATCTTGTTAGGGGTGTGAGCTTTCTAGATTTTAGGGTAGATGGTATTGTACGCATAGTTTTCATTCACTATGGGATGCTGTTTGAAAAGGATGGAATCATGCTACTAGTAGTGAATTTACCATTAGAGGAGAAATTCCAGATGACAACATCCATGTTAGTGTCGCTGGCTCTAATAGGCATGTTGGTGATGACTTGCCTGATGGTAATAGTAAGATCAAAGGGGATTAGGGTAAAGTCCTAACTGCCATTCTTGTCGACATCCTTAACAGTGATTTGAAGGGTGTTGGGTCCAACGAGACCATGGGTCACACTATTAAGGCTGCCAAGGTGTGGTATCCAAGTATCACCCCAGAAGCTCACCTAGTCACCCTTGCCCACTCTCCATCGAATGCCTAAGGTGCAACTTTGACAACATCTTTTGATATAATTCCAAGTTCTAGAGGTAATTCTTTTAGGAGTTGGTGAGTCTTGGTTATTATAAAACTTAGAGAGCATGACTTGATCCTATATGGAGGTTAGATTGTGGAAGAGCCTCCATGAAAGGCCAACGTGTATAGCTCTATTTCTCAGCTCGCTTTTGTGGAGGCCAAGTCCACCATTTTTTTTATGGCTGGTGAGGGTATCCCAATTGAGCAAGTGAAGTTTTCTCTTGTCAGGGGAGGTCCCCCAAACGAAGTCCATTTGGATTTTGTTAAAGGACTCAGTGACTCCATTTGGATTTTGTTAAAGGACTCAGTGACTGTCTTGGGGATTCTGATGTATTACATGATGTGAGTAGGCATTGCACTAAGAGCAGACTTAGAAAGGACAGCTCTGCCTGTTATGTTCAATATTTTGGCCTTCCTACCTGCCAACTTGAAGTTCATAGAGTCAATAATGAATTGGAAGTCACTAGTTTTTGGCTTACTTTGGAAGATGGGGAAGCCAAGGTATTTTCCAAAGTTGTCACAACAGCGGATGTTAAGGATCTGGGAGCACATGGCTATGTGTGTTGAGGAGGTGTTTTTAGAGAAGATGACCTTGACCTTATTATGGTTAATGATTTAACAAGGACAAAAATTGAAGAGGTGCTGATGCAAGACAGGATGAGCTTAGACAACTTTGGTGGGAAACCAAAGAACTTGAGCGTGTCCTTAATAAAGGACCATTCAAGTTTATCAAAAGCTTTTTCTAGGTCAATTTTAGGGACCATGCTTTCCTTTTTCCCTTTCATGCTACTGAAATGACTAATGTATTCCTGGATAATAATAGCTTGGTCAGAGGCCCTTCTGTTGGAGAAGAAGCTGGCCTAGGTAGGCCCTATGATGTCTTGGAGGAAGGGCTTGGTTCTATTGACAATTATCTTATGACCACCTTGTAGGAGGTGTTATAGAGGCCAATTGGTCTGTAATGTTTAAGATTAGAGGCATTTCTACACTTGGGGATGAGACACAAAAGGGTTGTATTGTGAGTTGCAGGGATTTTAGAGTTGGAGAAGACGTCCTTACAGAAGGATATGGCCTTAGGTCCTACCTCATTCCAAAATTTTTGGTAGAAAAGAGGATGAAGAAAATCAAGGCCAGGAGCTTTAAGGGGCTTGAAGGACTTGATGGCCATAATGACTTCACAGCCTCTTAAGGGAGCATCCAGGGTACTGATAGCATCAGAGCTAGCCACATTCCTAGGACAAAGAGGGGTGAAGTGGCTGTTGGGACTCCAGCTGTGACTAGTAGTGTAGAGGTTATTGAAATATTGGAAGATATAGATAGCAATGGTGTTCTCCCCTCTAATTTCATTATCTACATCATCAACTAATTCAGAAATTCTATTTTTCTCCTTCTATTGATGATGCTGGCATGAAAGAAAACAGTGTTGGCATCACCATCAGTGAGCCAATTGATCCTAGATTTGGTTTTCTAGAAGTCCTCTTCATACTTTAGAAGGGCTTTATAGTCATAAAGAAGGTCATTCTCTAGATTATGCAGGTAGGTGCTAGTGTGGTAATGTTTGGACTTCTGTATACCATTTAATCTAGCAATAATATTGTTAAGCTTAGTGAAAATATTCCCAAACACTCTGTGCTTCCAAGATGTAGCATTGGTCTGGAAGGTCAGGATGGCTTGTTGGAAGGTAGGTGTTTGGGCAAAGTAGGTGTGCACTAAGTCTTTAAAAGAGTGGTGGTTACACCACATTAGTTCAAATCTAAAAGATTTAGGATTGGATCCCTGATTACTATGTTTCAGAGAGAGGAGGAGGGGACAATGGTCTGACTTGGTTCTAGGTAGGTGGGTGACAGTTGCCTCTGGGAAGAGATTTATCCAAAAGGTATTTTCCTTGCACCTATCTAGTCTTTCTTGGATGAGGTTTATTCTATTGCGATATCTCCTATTAGTCCAGGTGTATTTACAGCCTCTGAATCCTAGGTCCACCATGTTGCACCGGTTTAGACAATCCCACAGTTTGCTGACTCTAATAGTATTGATGGGAGCCCCCCTAGATTCTCATCAGCACGTAAGACTTCATTAAAGTCACCGCCTATCAGCCAATCTCCTTTGAAGGTTTCTGAGATTTGATAGAGCTCCTCCCAAAGGGTGGCATGAATGCAGGGGTCGGGGCTAGCATAAATAGCAGAGAAAAGCCAGGGTGAGGGTTGGGAATTTACCTTTACAAGAGTATGGACTCCTTGAGGTGAGGTGGAAAAATTTTGGAGTTTCACAGTGTCCTCTTTCAACATAAAAATGATGCCACCCTTTCTACCCTCAGAATTGGATTTAAAGTGGGAATCAAATTTGAAGATTTCCACGAGATGCTTATGATCCACCATCTTGGTTTCTAAGAGGACAATGACAGAGGGCTTATGAGTGTTGATAAGAGCATTGCATTGACGTTTGAAGCTTGCGCTATTGGCGCCTTTTGTGTTCTAGATGATGATATTCATGGAGTCAGCAGGATTGGTGGGTGGTTAAGTCTTGGGCTCTTGCCTTTGTCCTGACGAGAAGCCTGTCCCTGCTCCACATAAGGGCGTAGGCTACCGCATTCATCCCCACTGTCATGTTCTTCAGAGAGAGTTTTAACGTTTTCATGTCCCTCGGATAGTGCATAATAGTAGCTACGCTGCAGGGCTTTGTGTACTTTTTCCGAAATGGCTTCTCTACCATGAAGAAATTTATGTTGGCTTCCGTGAAGGTTGCCAAGAACTCTTCTATCTCTGAGTTTGCTTGCTGGAGCTCCTTTAAGATAGTTGGTTTTGCTTTTTTTGGGGCTTCTTTCTTTGTTTACTTTTGTTGACTCAGTGAAGTAATGGGGGCATGTTGGGGTTGTGATGTCAGAGGAATCCACAACACAAAGTTTAGTGTCTCCCATTCTGAGAGATAAGGAATTTTGGGGTAGGAAGGTATGCTTTTGAACATGTAGCTGGCAAGGGAGTTGAACTCGTGAGAGTTTACGATGTTGAAAGTCCCCATCATTTGTGCTTGCAGTAATGTTTGACACTAAAGTTGATGCCCTAACCCTTCGGCAATCTTGCCTATCCCCTCCTTGATAATTTGGGCCATCCACGCTGGGTCTTCTATCACTAGTATTATTGGTTGGTCCACTATGAAACAGTGGGAGATGGACTTCCCCTTTAGCACTATTTCTGCCCATGACATTGGGAGTCTGTTAGGTGGGTGAGGGGCTGAGATGAAGATCAGAGATTCTTTGAGCGGTGGATTATTTGAGATGGAGGGGTTCGCCATTGCTTAACTGAGCTTGTTCAAGTTGCAAATGTTTGGCGCATTGATTAGGGATTAAGGGAGGGGTATTAGAGGAGTTAATTGACATGACCACATCGGTCATGTCAACCGATTGAGGGCGATGATTACCCCTAGTACTGGCTTCGGTTAACTCCCCAGAAGTTGCAGGGACGGAGGCCTCCATTGAAGCCTGGTGTGTTGAAGTTGGGAGTGGGGCCCGATTAGGGCCACCTAAATTAAATGAGTAATAGACAGGGTAATTAATAGGAGACGAGTGGTGGGTGGGCTCCAGTTCTCCACGTGGGTTGTGGGAACTGTCCTTGGCAGGGCATTTATTGGCTTGTTGGCGTGTGGGGCCCGCGTCAACTTTGTTTCTCTTATTCTTTCCAATTTTAGTATCCACTTTTGTGTTTGTATGTTGTAAGTCAACATCTTTGACTATGGGATTTGGAATAGATTGATGAGTAGGGAGCATACCTGTTTGTGCAGTGTTCTTTCTTACCTGGGATGGTCGCTCTTGTCTCATTTTTGTGGTTTCATTATTTAGTGTTGAGTGCTTCGTTGTGGATTTTCGCCTGGTAAAGGAGACCACTTGCCAGTCGTCTTTGTCGGAAGGATATAGATGGGGAGTGGCCTCCGATGATCCAGCTTCCATTATGTTTATGGGTCTGACGTGGACACAAATTTTGGCAATATGTCCGAGTTTTTCAACATTATTCCTTCTCCTTCATGGATGACCCTTTGTTGGTGGCACCCGATGTTCACTTGAGTTTTTAGAGGGACGTCTAGGGGAACTTGGATGCATATACGTGCATATCTTCCGCGCAGTGTAGAAGATGTGCATGTGTCAATTTTCAGTAGAGCTCCCATTTTTTAACCCTATCCGCTCCAAGATTGTTTGGTAGTAGAACTTAGTCGGCAGCTAGCTAATCTAAGCCATATTGCAGTGTGGCTTTGTGTTGCGTGGTGTGGCGCGAAATTCGGCTCCCATTGCCTAACGGATAGGAAGTGGGCCATGGTCCTTCATGGAGGGCTTTTAGCATATTTTTTGACTTGATGAACTTGACAGTATAGAAGTCATTTCCCCGATCGATAAGGATGAGGGGTTCAATTGGCTTCCATGTGTCCTGTAATTTGATTCTCAGGTAATTGTGTGCTAGTCTTTTGTTGAATAGCTTGACAATTACTAAGAATTGCCAGGGTATGTAGATTCGGGATTTGTCCTCGTCTGGCAGATCAACGGTGTCACAATCGTCCTCCTCATAGAGTGGTTGTTTCCCCATCCTACGAGCATAGTCCTTTTTTATGGAACAATCCTTGTTCAAAAGTTTGTCTTTGAAACTTTCTTTGATAGTTGGGGTGGGTTCACCATTTGCTTGTTGTTGTGGTGTTTCAATTGACATCATGTCTGGTGATTTCGGAGGATCTGGGAGCTGAGTCGGTGGCTTTGCCGGTTGCGGTTGTTGGGACATTGATGGGAAAGAATAGAAGCTTTTTTAATTCACATAATATCCTTGTTACTATGTTAAAAAGTGCTGTAGGGTGAAATTAGAATGAAATAACACACTCAAAAATACATATTTTTTCATTTGTTGATTCCATATCCATATATATAACTGGTGAATAGCTGATCAAAGAAGGCACGTGGAAGCAGGCAGGACAACCTCCACCTGCCAGCTTCCAAGGGTTATTTCCGTCATTTCGGGAAGCTTTTGAAGGGCAATTTTCATCATTTCACTGTTGCCGTCCAAGAGCTATTTCATCATTATCGACGAAAATGCGAAGGCTTCGATTTCGTACAGAGAAAATACTGTCTGGTTGAAGGCGTTTGACCTTTATCATCAACGGAAAGGAGAGAGTTCGTCGATAAAAGTGACTTTTGATGATTTTTCAGCCAAGGTAATGGATCACTATGTTGCTTATACAATAAGTAAAGTAAATAGGACAAGTGAATTTGTGGTTTTTACGGTGGAGGTAAAAGGTATTTACCAATCTCGAGATATGAAAGTTTCTTGTAGGGATGTGAAGCTTAAGTTTTCAACAATTAAACAAGAGACAAGATTGCTACAAAAATGTTCCACTCATTTGTTTTGATTATTACTTAAATTTTATTGTATCGTCCTTATTGTTGAATCTATCCTTTTATGTAAGGACGAAAAGTTCCATACTGATTTAGTGATAGTGACTTATTGTGCTTTAGTTATTACTTTAGTTGGTTATGATTGTTGTTCCTCTTTTGGTATGCTGTGTTATGTTTTCTTTGTTATTTTTCTTGTGTCATTCTTTTTATTTTTGTTTTTGGAGGAGACAAAGTACCTGAAGTGAGACATGTAATATAAGGAAACTTAGCTTAAGCAAAATTTAATATCAGTTACAAATAGTATCAATCTATTATTACAATTCGTCTCGTTAGCAAGTGTAAATTAAATATATATTTAGCCCTTATCTTAAAAAGTGGTTCCATCGATCACAACTTGAAGATAAGAGATAGAACAAATCATGTTGTTGGCAGTTTGATTTAATAATTAAATAAATTATTACAAAGAATAAAACAAACCAATGAAACATGATTTTGCAAACTGTTGCTACAAAAATACAAAAACATATGATTTTTACTGCTCTTATGATCGATATGTATTTTTGTAAATTGTTGCTACAAAAATATAAATACATACAAATACATATGCTACAAAATGTAATTTGATAAAAGTGTTGCTATTTTTTGTAATTTAATACTTAAGTATGCTACTTTATATATTTTTTCCTATTACAATTGATGCTTCAAAAAAATTCAAATTGCACCAAACTCGAGGACACTGATTAGCTATACTTTAAATGACTGACATATTGATCAGCGATAGAGTTAGAATTTTTACTAAGTGACTTTTAAATATAAAAAGGAAACATACAAAAAGGTCTAAGGGGAGGTTCACCATCTATTGTATACTAAAAATAATTTTAATCATATATAACGATGTAATTTTTTGTCAAAGGATTTTGAATAAATCACCTGAATCCATGATAGCTCTGCCCTGTGGTTGATAATATAACTGGTGGATTGAAGCTTTTATAAGTAATTACTTAGTCATAACGCTAATGAGAAAAACACCATTAGAAGGAAGTAGGGAATTCATCGACTAGCCATGGTGTTGCAAATATTTTTGTACTGATAATAATGAAGAAGTTTATTTTCCCTTTAAGTTGTATAACATTTCTACGATGCAATATAGTTTTTATGCTGAAAAAAGGTACAGTGTTGAACCAAAACGATTCAAATACTCATTCACTTAATTTTTTTTTTTTTTAATATTTAGTACTCCTTTCTACTTATAGGTTGTTGGGAAGACTCGTACGGTTTGATAATATCACACCACACTAAAAGTATTTTTAGGTTGTTTTCAGGCGAACAAGTGTTGGTTAGTGTTAGGATCTATGGAATTTTGATGATAGACAAATAAATGAAACATGTTGAGAAAGTTGGTACATCAAAGTGAACAAAAGTTCAGCTGCAGACAAGTTATGGATAAGCTAACTTTGCGTACAAGACAAGAATGGATAACGGTTGGCACATCAGAAGTAAAGTTAAACAAGAAGTCTTGCAAAAGAGTCCTAATCAAGAAGAAGAGAAACAAGAAGTCTTGCAGAATTCAAGATGATCAAGGAGTCTAGCAATAAGAGAAGATAAAGCAAAAGAGTCCTATTAAATCTGAAAGAGTAAAGACGCGGCAACAACTTGAAGAGGAGGTACCTGATAGAGTCCTACACAAGATAGAAGAATAGAGAAAAAAGGACTGCATAAGAAGGAGTGCTAATATATGACAAGATGCATTCAATTAAGTACTCAAGCACTGAAAAGATAATCAACAATCAGCATATCAGTTCACATACTTGAAGAAGAACCTAGTCTCTTACTTAGCAAGTCGTCGACTTTATGTGTAGTAGATAGGTTCTTTGAATTGTAATGAGTCATTGTTCTAGTCTCAGTGATCTATAAACTGAGTTAGGAGTTGTGTCTTCAAGTTAGAGAACTCGAAGACTTGGAAACACTAATCTTGGGAAGATTTATGTTTTTGTAGTGATAGGAGTTAGAAGTTTTAATTCCTAGTTTACAAGAAGTCTTGTAATTTTGTTGATTGTTGAGGATCAAGTATTTTAGTGAAGTTGGGGTTAAATCCTGTAGAGGTACAGGTTGTGATTTTTTACACCTTTCTTGAGCCGGGTGTTTTCCACGTAAAAACACTGTGTTCAGTTTTTAATTCTATGAATCACGTTTACTTACCTGTTCCATAGATAGGCAATTAGTAGGGCTCGTACTCTAATAAATGGTATCAAAGAGGGTTGTCTTAAATAAGGCTAGCACCTAAGAAAAGGATCAACATGATGAATTCCGCACCTCCTTCTGGTCACAGTGAAGGTCAGTCAACTACAAGACCTCCACTTTTTTATGGTTCTCACTTTATCTGGTGGAAAGCAAGGATGAAGATGTTCATCCAAGGTGAAGATTATGAATTATGGGACAGGATTACTGATGTTCCTACTATTCCAATAAAGATGGTTGATGGTGAACAAGTCAAGAAAATAAGGAGTGAATTTACTCCTAATGACTTGTTGGCTTTGAAGAAAAATGCAAAGGCCAAGAACATCTTGGTTTGCGGACTAGGACCTGCTGAATACAATAGGGTATCCACCTGCACTACTACTAAGCAAATTTGGGATGCACTAGTGAATGCCCACGAAGGTACTTCTCAAGTAAGAAAGTTTAGGATCTCACTTCTTTTCACTGAGTATGAGACATTCAAAATGAAGAAAACCAAAACCCTGCATGAGATGATGACAAGGCTTACCACCTTAACAAATGAACTGACTTCCTTGGGAAAGGTCATATCTGAGGAAGAACAAGTTGAAAAGGTACTAAGGATATTACCTAAAGCAAAATAGAATGTTAAGGTGACTGCAATCAGGGAGGCAAATAAGGATCTTGAAGGCATGACATTGGATGAACTAGTAGGGAACTTAAGAACTTATGAAATGGAAATTGATGGAACTAAAGAACAAGCTACTCCTGAGAAAATTCTAGCATTGAAATCTTCTGATAGTGATGAGGAATTTGAACTTAATAAGGATCAAGTTGCCTTTATAACTAAAAATTTCAGCAAATTCTTTAAGAATAAGAAGGGAGCAGGTACTAAGAAACGTTCCACTGACAATCCAAATAGTGCTACAAATGTGGAAAAACTGATCATCAGATCAGAGATTGTCGAGTCTGGGAAATAGAATGGAAGAAGGAAAGGGATGAAAAAGAACTGAAGGCTAAAGGAAGGAGGAGCATACAATGATAGTTGCTTGGGGATCTGATTTAGATGAAGATGAAGTAGGTAGATAAAACTGCATTCATAGATTTTGGAGATTCAGACTTAGATGAAGAAGATGAAGGTTCTGAGGTAAGTATACTTAAACTCAAAGAAAAATTGTAATTGTTTTCAAAACCAAAACTTGTTTCCTTGATGAGTGCATTGATTGATGATTTCCAAGACTTATCCTCTGATAGGGATGAATTGTTCAACAGTCTTGTAAGTCTCAAATTTGATCTCATTGATCTAAAGTCTTGTTCAGATATAGTTGACAAGGAAAATAACACTCTCAAGAAACAGGTTACAGAACTTATGATTTCAAACAATAATCTTAAGTCTGAAGTTCTCAAACTAACTCTCACTAGAACTGGGAAAAAGACCACGAGTAAAGAAAAAAAAATGTTGAACTTGAGTTAGTTAAATACAAGAAAGAATGTCAAGATTTAACTGGAAAAATCAATAAGATGAATCATGAAGTTTATAAACTAAAACTTCATCTTGAAAGGGAAAATAGGCGGACAAACTCCTCAAGAATTATTCACAAATTGAGTGTGAGAAATGTCAATGAAAAGGCAGGTTTGGGATTTCACAAAAGTTTTGATAATCCTAAAGATTTATGTTATATCTGTGGCAATCTTGGACATCCCACCACTGAATGTCCAGTGGCTGCAAAAAGAAGATCAAACAGACAAAACCTGGCCAACAGATATTCTCAGATAAAAAAGAACAAAACCAGTTCTGGTCAGAGAAATAGGTTGAACTACATATTGCCTGCATGGACTAGAAGAAACTTAATTTATCCTTTCATTCATAAAATAGGACCCAAGCTTATCTGGGTTCCTAAATCTAACCATTGATTTCTTTTGCAGGAGAAAGTGAAAGGAAGTAAAAGGCACTGGTACTTGGACAGTGCTTGATCAACACATATGACCGGTGATAAGAAAACATTTCTTTCACTCTCTAAAATAGATGGAGGAGGAGTGTCTTTTGGTGATAGAAAAAAGGGAATTATTATTGGAGTTGGAAAAATTGGCTCATCTGAGTCAAAAACATTGGAAGATGTCTATTTTGTAGAAGAACTAAAACATAACATACTGAGCATCTCACAACTGTGTGACAAAAGTAATAAAGTTATTTTTACTGCTACAGAAGTCAAAGTTAAAAGGATGGACACCAAAGAAATTGTGCTCACAGCAAGGAGATACAGAAATGTATACAAAGCAGACATCTTGGCAGTACCTGGACCTGAGTTAACTTGTATGAGTGCAATTAAAAATGATCCCCTCATTTGGCACAGAAAACTTAGTCATGCAAGTCTGAAACAACTAAACATGCTTTCTTCCAAAGACATAGTATTGAGATTATCCAAGACCAAGTTTAAGGAAGAAAATTTATGTAGTGCTTGTGTAAGGGGAAGTAGGTAAGGTCTTCCTTCAAGTCAAAGAACCATGTTAGCACATCCAAGTGACTTAACCTGGTTCATGTGGACTTATGTGGACCATGGGACTTCAAAGAAGAGGTGGAAAAAGGTATGTTTTTGTAATTGTTGATGATTATTCCAGGTTCACCTGGACGCTATTTCTAGCCTCTAAAAAGGATGCCTTTGATGTCTTTAAAATTTTCTTTAAGAAAATTGAAAAAAAAACTAGGTACTTCCTTAGTCTCCATAAGGTCTGACCATGGTACAAAATTTGAGAATGTAAAATTCTTAGAATTTTGTTCAGTAAATGGTATAGATCATAACTTCTCAGCTCCTAAAACACCACAACAAAATGGAGTGGTGGAAAGGAAAAACAGAACCTTGGAGGATATGGCTAGAACAATGATGCTTGCAGCAAATATTGCCAAAAACCTTTGGGCTGAGGAAATAAGTACTACAACATACATCATAAATAGATGCATGATCATACCTATATTAGAGAAGACTCCTTATGAATTACTAAAACGAAGAAAGCCTAACATCATTCACTTTAGAATCTTTGGATGTAAATGTTTCATACATAATAATGGGAAGGATAATTTTGGAAAATTTGATGTTAAAAGTGATGAGGGATTCTTCTTAGGCTAATCACTTCACAGTAAATCCTATAGGGTGTTAAACAATAGAACTAATTATGTTAAAGAAAGCTTGCATGTGATCTTTAATGAATCCTGTGTTAAGACTAACCTGCAGAAAGGAAATGATGCTGAGGAATAGGTTACACAACCCGATCCATTGACTGGTGATACCAAACTTGGAAGCACCTCAACAGGGGAAATTGAAGCTGAAGGCACAGTGACAGGGGGAACTGAGCCACCGACTACCCCAGATCAGATTGCCATCAGTAATCCTAGTAGCTCACTTGACTTAATTCTAACGGGATACAAGTATCAAGGATCACATCCTATGGAGAATGTTCTCACTGATCTCACCTTTGGGATCACTACAAGATCTGGACTGAGAAGTTTATGTGCCTTCAAGGCATTTCTGTTAGAAATAGAGCCAAAGAAGATAACTGAAGCATTGCTTGATGCTGATTGGATCATAGGCATGCAAGACGAACTGAATCAGTTTGAAAGAAGCAAAGTATGACACTTAGTTCCTATCCTAAAAGATAGATCAGTAATTGGAACTAGGTGTGTGTACAAGAATAAGGTTGATGAACATAGAACAGTCGCAAGAAACAAGGCAAGGTTGGTGGTCCAAGGATATAACCAAGAGGAAGGAATTGACTTTGATGAGACTTTTTATCCTGTAGCAAAACTTGAAGCTATAAGACTACTTGTTGCATTTACTACCTATAAGGAGTTTACTCTCTACCAGATGGATGTAAAAAGTGCATTTTTGAATAGCATTCTCAAAAAAGAGGTATATGTCAAGCAACCTCCAGGATTTAAAAGCAAAGAGTTTCCTGGTTATGTGTTTAAACTAGATAAAGCTCTGTATGGGTTGAAGCAAGAACCTAAAGCCTAGTATGAAAGGTTGTCAAAGTTTCTACTGGAGAATGGTCATTCCAGAGGTAAAATTAACAATACCCTTTTCTTAAAAACTAATGGAAAGGATTTGTTAGTTGTGCAGGTATATGTTGATGACATTATCTTTGGATCAACCAATATGAATATGACTCATGAGTTTGCCAAACTCATGAGTTATGAATTTGAGATGAGTATGATGGGAGAGCTGAATTATTTCTTGGGACTACAAATAAAACAGTCAGCTTCAGGGACAATGATACACCAATAGAAGTATTTCTAAGATCTTCTCAAAAGATTCTCCATGGAAGAGGCAAAAGAGACTAGCACTCCTATTTTCACTGCCACAAAGCTTGATTTAGATGAAATAGGTCCTGATATGGAGCAAAAGATGTATAGAGAAATGATATGGTCACTACTGTATCTCAAAGAAAGCAGGCCTGACATTGTGTTTAGTGTAGGGCTATGTGCTAGGTTTCAAGCAAAGCCAAAGGAATCACATCTAAAATCAGTAAAAAGAATCTTCAGATACTTGAAGGGAACAAGTGATCTTGGCTTGTGGTATCCAAAAAAGTAGTAACTTTAATTTGGTAGGATACTCTAATGCTGACTATGTAGGATACTTGGTGGACAGGAAAAGTACCACAGGAATGGATCACTTCCTTGGATCATGTTTGATTTCCTGGTCCACAAAGAAGCAAAATTCAGTAGCCTTGTATACTACTGAAGCTGAATATGTAGCTGCAGGTTCCTGTTGTGCCCAATTGCTATGGATTAAGCAACAATTCATGGACTTTGGTATAGATGTTGTTTGTGTTCCTATTTTTTGTGATAATACAAGTGCCATTAACATAGCTAAAAATCCTGTTCAACATAAAAAAAACCAAGCATATTGATATTAGACATCACTTTCTTAGAGATAATGTCGAAAAAGGTCATTTATCAATTATGTTTTACTCTACTGAAGAACAAATTGCTGACATTTTCACTAAGGCTTTAAGTAGAGAACACTTTGAAAAAAATAGGTTAGCCTTGGGGATGATTAAAATTGCATGTCTCCCTCAATTCTTGATTAGAATAAGTTGTTCTCAAAAAGTGATTATTGGTTAATTCAGTCTTACATATTAAGCTGTGTATCCTAAGTTCAAGATTTTAGAGCATGATGACTCATGTATGTGTTGATTTTTGCAGAAAGCCATGATTATAGAAGCAACCTTGTCTAAATTTTCATTCAGGTATGATTACTATTACTTACAAGTAGCTAAAAGAGAAACAAGTTACTTACCTGGTTCCCTTATGGTCCTTTAAACCGCCAAAAATCAGAGAGTCCCTTTCCTTTCAAAAAGCTGCTACCCGCTTTCCCATCAGTTCAGAACCACTCATCATTATGCCTCTGCCAAGTGAAGTCCCTCGCCTCTTTAAATTCTACTTGGTTCTCCCTTAAATACGTCTCTTGGTTCTATTATGTATTCACACTCAAGAAAAATATTTTGGCCCAAATATGGATTCCTCTTCATCTTCTTCATCTTCCTCATCCACTGACTATGTCAAAAACTCCCTCACCATCATTATTCTTCATCTAGACATTACTTTACCTCCCATCATTCCTTCTCAAATTTCCTAAAGATTTTTTATTTTTGCAGCCTTCAGAAACATCCCAAACCTTTTTACTCAAACACCCTTACCTCCGTTATCCTTCTTGAAGCCTCTTCTTCCTCCTCCTATCCCACTCCAAATTGTTAAAGATGAAATAATTCTAGTGATCGAGATGAACTTCCCATTGCAGACTTAATCCCCAAAAGGTCCAGGTCCAAACTACCAAAAAAACCCTTTTTCATCACTGTTGAAAACATTACCCCTATAGACTCCTCCCTAAATGTCCCCATCCCCCATACTCCTCACACTCAAGGAATAAAATAACGAGAAGATTCATCCCTTGCTGAGACTCTTCGGCCAGTAAAAAAAATGCATATCTATATCTGATTCCACATTTTCTCGTGTTTTTTCACCAGATCTTCTTCTTCGATCAGTCAGAAAGAAAAATACATCATGGCCAAAGTTCCAAAATCCCCTTTTACCAAGAAACCCTTTTCTAAATCTGCTCAAAAGGCCTCCTCCTTTTTAAAATATCCTTCTACTGTCAAAGTTCCGACCGCCTCAAATGTTTCCCCTCCAAAGTCTTTTACTTACACAAAGAAATAGGTTAGCAAACCTATTCCCTCTAACTCCTGTGACTCTGGCTTCAATCTAGATCCTACTGAGTTAGAAGCTGATTTTGAGCCTCCTGTTCCATCCTCTCATCAAGACACTCCTGAGTTTCATCATCTTCATTTTCAAAAGTTAAAATTAGCCAGAGTGAGAGTTATTAGTGGCTTTGGGGGTAATACTATGTAGACTTTACTGGAAAAATTAGAGTTTCAGGGATGGTCTTATCTTTTTCTTTAGGGAGATCTTCAGAGGCGTTTTCAAATCCTGAAATGTATGAGTTTTATACAATGGGGTGGGTATTGGTGACATGTTCTCTACTACTATTAGAAAGACTAAAATAAATCTGTATATTGCTACCATTGCTAAAATCTTGTATATTCCTTCTGGAGGGTGGGGTCATTATGTTAAAGGCACTTGGCCATCTCTGGACAATCTTGCCTCTGCTCTTGACATATGTAGAAAGTTCTCAGGCAATCCTTACTTGCTCCATCATACAAGGATTATTAAGAGGGAGACGCCCTTTCTTCTTCATCTCTACTTTGATGTAGTCCACAAGATGATTATCCCTAGGAAGGAGAGAAGATGTGTGGCTAGTTTTCTTGATATTACACTTATGAAAATTTTGGACACTGAGGTGCGAATTGACTTTCCTCTACTTATACTAAAGCATATACAAAGGGTTCTTCTCAAGGAAATTAATGGTCATGTCTTTCCCTATGAATTCTGGCTCACCCTTATTTTTGAGGAATTTGGTGTGTGTGTATAGTTGTGGTTTTCATAGACCATCAAGGATATCATAGGTACTTTGGACCATATGTTGCTACCTGTTTTGATGAGGAGTGCTGATAACCCAATGCAATGATTGCGAAATGGACTAGCTGCAAAATAGAGTGAAGTGGATGTTGCTCAAGCTGCTCTGAAAGCTGCACAAGCTGCTTATGAAGATGAAAAAGGGGTTCTTCAAGCTCAGATTGCATCTCTCACTACCTTGTTGGAAAAAAGAGCGGGCTGAAAATGCTGATGTCATTAGAAAGCTCACTTCCTTTATCCCCCCATCTTCATCCATCTAGCCTCGTTACTTGTCTCCTGGCCTGTTTCCTTTTGTTATCTTCCCTGGTGTCTTGTTCTCTTTTAGGTTGCTTCTGGTAAATGTAGTCGTATTTTGGTAGTGAATGAAATAGAATTAGTTGCTTTAAATTTATTCTACGTCTGTTTTATCATACTACATTCATGATCTCATATTCTGAATCTTGTTTTTCTTAGTGATTTCCTAAATGGCCATGGATTATTAAGCATTTTCACTTGCTGGGCTAACTTTTCAATGATGTCAAAAGGGGGAAGAGTAGGCTATGCAATGCTTATAACTCAACTGGATAACCTGTTTTATTTCATTCTGTGTTTCTTTTATTTAAAATCCCTTATTGAGTATGCCAGATTTTTGTGATGTTGTGCTGATATGTTTGTTATCATCAAAAAGGGGGAATTTGTTAGGATCTGTGGAGTTTTGATGATAGACAAATAAATAAAATAGGTTGAGAAAGCTGGTACATCAAAGTGAACAAAAGTTTGGCTGCAAATAAGTTATGGATAAGCTAACTTTGCGTACAAGATAAGATTGGATAACAGTTGTCACATCAGAAGTAAAGTTAAACAAGAAGTCCTAGAAAAGAGTCCTAATCAAGAAGAAGAGAAACAAGAAGTCTTGTAGAATTTAAGATGATCAAGGAGTATAGCAATAAGAGAAGATAAAGCAAAAAAGTCCTATTAAATCTGAAAGAGTAAAGAGGCGACAACAACTAGAAGAGGAGGTACTTGATAGAGTCCTACACTAGACAGAAGAATAGAGAAAAAAGGACTGCATCAGAAGGAGTGCTTATATATGCCAAGCTGCATTCAATTAAGTACTCAAGCACTGAAAAGATAATCAACAATCAGCATATCAGTTCACATACTTGAAGAAGAACCTAATCTCTTAGCAAGTCGTAGACTTTGTGTGTAGTAGATAGGTTCTTTGAATTGTAATGACTCATTGTTCTAATCTCAGTGATCTATAAATTGAGTTATGAGTTGTGTCTTCAAGTTAGGGAACTCGAAGACTTGAGAACACTAATCTTGGGAAGATTTGTGTTTTTGTAGTGATAGGAGTTGGAAGTTTTAATTCCTAGTTTACAAGAAGTCTTGTAATTTTGTTGATTGTTGAGGCTCAAGTATTTTAGTGAAGTTTGGGTTAAATCCTGTAGAGGTATAGGTCGTGGTTTTTTACGCCTTCTTGAGCCGAGTGTTTTTCACGTAAAAATACTGTGTTCAATTTTTACTTCTGTGAACCACGTTTACTTACTTGTTCCATAGATAGGCAATTAGTAGGGCTCGTACTCTAACAGTTAGTCATGTTCATTCACAACAATTATTTATCTCTTTTAATTCATTAAATTATACTATACTAAATTATTTAAAAATTATGTTACTAAGAGTAGATATCCGACCTCATATATATATATATATATGTGCGCACACGCATGCTTATAGCAAAATATATGTAAAATCAAAATATATGTTATGTTTAGATTATTATATTAGAGTGTGAAAAGATCTTTGAGAAGTGATTTGTGCTTTTTGCATTTCATTAAAAACATTTGCAATAGACAAAACCGTCTTTTAAACAATTAAAAATTACACGTGAGAGGCACATGTGATTAAACTAGTATTAGTAAATTTGTACAGATTGTACATAAAATGATAATTAGCATAAAAAAATATTGTACGTGTAATTCACACGCTTGTCTTTAAAAACTGACAAATAAAACTGTTACATGTGGCATATGGGCGCAAATTAAGTCTAAAATTATAAACTTTTGTATCCTTTTAAATATGGGATATTACAAAGCGTCGTAACGCTTGATCTCAGAAACCAATTATCAAGAAACAATGGATTGGGAGGTGAGATTAATCCATATTTAGTTAAGTTGAAAATTTGGAGATATTATGAACTATTTTGGAGGAGTCAAAGTACCTGAAGTGAGACATGTAATATAAGGAAACTTATTGTTACCATGCTTACGGAAACTATTTAAGGTAGGCTTGGAATGCAAGCATGCATTATAAGGAAACTTTTTTTTTTAATATATATTTTCACAAGTATTTTTTACATTAATTTTATTATCACTTTTAATTAGTTGTTATAAGTTTATATATATCACATAAGTTAAGACAAGAAAACAATATATATTGGGCCCGTGACCTTCGATGTCTATAAATACACAAAACTAATCAACTTTCCTTCAACTTTTCTAATTGTTTTGGGGTTTTGTTATTGTTATTAGCTCTCTGAGTTATGTCTCTGGAGGAAGAGAGAACCAATCCCTATATTGTTAATCATGAGAATGTTACAGGTGTGGTTTAATAGGAAGTCTTGTAATTTTTTTCCTTATTGTAGGGCTTCTTCTTTTTCTTAATATTAGTGGTTTTATTAGTTTTATGTCTTCTAAGAATTATTATCTCAAATTCTCTATTGAAGAAATCACATCTTCCAATATTAGTATTTCAACATGCCCTAATTCATCTTTATATGCTCAAAACTTGACTATCAATTTTGTGGTCAAAAATCGTCCACATCATGAAGTTGAATATGAAAACACGAAGGCTTCGATTTAGTACAAAGGAAATACTGTCTGGTTGAAGACGTTTGACCTTTATCATCAACGGAAAAGAGAGAGTTCGTCGATAAAAGTGACTTTTGTTGATTTTTCAGCCAAGGTAATGGATCACTGTGTTGCTTATACAATAAGTAAAGAAAATAGGACAAGTGGATTTATGGTTTTTACGGTAGAGGTAAAAGGTATTTACCAATCTCGAGATATGAAAGTTTCTTGTAGGGATGTGAAGCTCAAGTTTTCAACAATTAAACAAGAGACAAGATTGCTACAAAAATGTTCCACTCATTTGTTTTGATTATTACTTAAATTTTATTGTATCGTCCTTATTGTTGAATCTATCCTTTTAGGTAAGGACGAAAAGTTCCATACTTATTTGGTGATAGTGACTTATTGTGCTTTAGTTATTAGTTTAGTTGGTTATGATTGTTGTTCCTCTTTTGGTATGCTCTATTATGTTTTCTTTGTTATTTTTCTTGTGTTCTTTTTTTTTTACTTTTGTTTTGGAGGAGACAAAGTTCCTGAAGTGAGACATGTAATATAAGGAAACTTAGTTTAAGCAAAATTTAATATCAATTACAAGTAGTATCAATTTATTATTACAATTCGTCTTGTTAGCTAGTGTAAATTAAATATATATTTAGCCCTTATTATAAAAAGTGATTCCATCGATCACAACGTGAAGATAAGAGATAGAACAAATCATGTTGTTGACAGTTCGATTTAATAATTAAATAAATTATTATAAAGAATAAAACAAACCAATGAAACATGATTTTGAGCATTTATTAGGAACATAGTACGTAATGATATATTATTTAGCCCAAATCAATGTTGACGCAAGCAAAATAGATTAATAAGTTTATGCACTATGTTTTCTTTCTTTCTCAAATTATTTATCATATTCTTCATTTACACATATCTTCAAAAATATTAACTAGGATGCGTTTTTAACTATTTTATCTTTATTTATATCTAATATATTTGTAACTGTTCTATTCAATAAATATTTACTCTAATGAGATATTTGTTGTTTTTAAGAAACAACTACTTTTAAGGGTAAAAAGAAAAAAAAAAATTAACTTTGTTTCAAACTTTTAAAATGATAAATATAATTTGAAAAAAATTATTTTTAAAAATTACCACAGATGGAGAAGGACGTGTATACAATTTTGTGTATGGTTATCTATGGATTCCAATTAAAAGATTAAAAAAATACCTCGAGACGACAGTAAAACTGCGGAAGGTAATTGATAGGTACACCATAAGATCAATTAATAGGTACACCATAATATTAATTAAGGTAAGTAGAAAACTGCGACTTAAATGATTGGTGACAAAAATATTATAATTCAAATCAAACGCAAGAATAGTCGGATAGTTCTAGCTAGTCTCAATCAAAAGTATTGATTTGACATAAATTTGTTCTTTAACTTTGTCTTAGTTTACATCTACGACCTCCAATTTTAAATGCACATCAGACACTTATACTTGTATAAAATTGAACAAGTAAACATACACGTTCAATGTGACATAAACACATAGGACGCCACATATATATGATCATGCACACCTAAAATGAAAGGCATAAATACACATTAAAACCAAATTAAAGAGCACACTTATGTATTATATGTCTTAAATAGTACTTACTAATTGTGACACTTTTCTTTACTCTCTAATTTATCTTTCACAATTTACTTAATAATTTACAATATTAATTATAATTTTAATAAGTTAGTGCCAGTCTTTGTCAAGAATCAAGATATTCACGATTAGATTTTCTTCCTAAAAGCAATGGTGTAATAAGTATATTATTCAACTCCTAATAATATAAAAACTATTTTCTCCTTTAATTAGTTCAACCATAATTGGTTTGAATTCGTATTAGTCCGATTAGTTAAATTTATGTGAAACAAAAGAGAAGATAAAAGTATATTATTCAACTGAATAATCTAGTTGAGCAGAGACAGAGACAACTCAACCGATAGAGTCATTTATTTTGACTTTAACTTAGTTAATAAAACAACTAAAATGAGCAGAGACAGCTCAACCGATAGAGCCACCCATTTTGACTTTGACTTAGTTCATAAAATAATTGAGATGAGCAAAGATAGCTCAATTGAGCCATATTTTGATTTGTTTCACTTATTTCACTTTGTTTTTATTTTATAATAATTTTATTATTTCTTCTCTAAGTTAAAACTTGTTGGTTTATAATTAATTTTGTTGATTCTTGTATGCTCTGATTAATTAGGAAAGATTTATTTAATTTTGAATATCCTCTAATTAATGAGGAAAATGCTTGTTTAATCCTGAAAAAATATTTCACATTGCGGAAATAGTTTCTATTAGGCCTGTGCCTAGCACGACTCAAGTATTTTATATGTTACTTAAAATATCATAATAGTTATTTAATTATTATTTTTAATATTATTATTATTATTATTATCATCATTATTACTATTATTGTTGTTATTATTATTGTAACTTGTTGATACTACTATATAAGAAATATTATTATTATTGTTGCAGTTCATTTGTTTTCACAACTAATAGTGAAATCTATTATTGTTTCTCAACAATCTAAGAAACTATGGCATATAATACTTGTCCTAAGACTGTTGATGTTGGTGTTGCTCTGACTGCTTCCATTTCAGTCAGTTTGTCAGAAGATTATGGTACTACAGAATACAGGTATGAAAATAAACTTGGTTATACATCTAATGAAAATAATAATAAATCCTTCATAAATGATGCATCTCAATGCAAGAGAATATGTGAAAGAAATGACAATCCCGCTAAGTCAAAAATAAATTTGACTGAAACGGATGATATAATTATTGCGGTCATTTCAGAAATGAATATTAAGACCAACGTGAGAAATTGGGTGGTAGACTCTGGTGCTACTAGGCACATTTGTATAAATAAAAATGATTTTGTATCATACACTCAAGTTAACATTTGTAGGGGGGGG
>NW_025861580.1:21811-26788 GCF_002878395.1 Capsicum annuum
CAATCTAAGAAACTATGGCATATAATACTTGTCCTAAGACCGTTGATGTTGGTGTTGCTCTGACTGCTTCCATTTCAGTCAGTTTGTCAGAAGATTATGGTACTACAGAATACAGGTATGAAAATAAACTTGGTTATACATCTAATGCAAATAATAATAAATCCTTCATAAATGATGCATCTCAATGCAAGAGAATATGTGAAAGAAATGACAATCCCGCTAAGTCAAAAATAAATTTAACTGAAACGGATGATATAGTTGTTGCGGTCATTTCAAAAATGAATATTGAAACCAACGTAAGAAATTGGGTGGTAGACTCTGGTGCTACTAGGCACATTTGTATAAATAAAAATAATTTTGTATCATACACCCAAGTTAAGAAAGCAGAAGAAATTGTTTATCTTGGGACCTCGAGAACTATTCAAGTTCTTGGAAAAGGCAAAGTTATTCTCAAACTCACATCTGGTAAACTTTTGGCATTGGGTAATGTGTTGTGTTCCTAATATCAGAATTAATTTGATTTCTGTGGCACTGTTAGAAAAAGTTGGAATAAAGGTTATATTTGAAAATAATGAGGTCATATTAACTAAAAATAATATTCTTATTGAAAATGGACATTGTAATCATGGGTTATATATGCGTGACACTTATAATGATATTTCTACTTCTACGTATTTGATTGAGTCTATTCTTTATGGCATGCTAAATTAGAACATGTTAATTTCTCTTATATAAAGAATATGCAATCACTTGATTTGATATCTGATTTAAACTCAAATAATTATGATAAATGTGAAATATGTGCTAAAGCTAAAATTTCTAAAAAATCATATTTTTCAGTTAATAGAGAAACTGAATTATTATTTTTGATTCACACAAATTTGGGTGATTTAAAATAAACTATGACTAGAGGTGGAAAGAGATATTATGTGATTTTTATTAATGATTTCTCTAGATTTACCAAGTTGTATTTACTTAGAAATAACAATGAGGCTTTTGATGCTTTTGTGTCTTATAAATTTGAAGTTAAAAATCAACTTAATAGAAAAGTCAAGAGAATAAGATCTTATAGAGGTGATGAATACTTGTCTTTAAATGCTTTTTGTAAAAAAAAAAAAAGGAATTATTCATAAAGTAACTCCACCTTATTCACCTCAATCTAATGGAGTAGCTGAAAGAAAAATAGAGCATTGAAAGAAATGATGAACTCTATGTTAGTTAGCTCTAATGCACCTGAAAATTTGTGGGGTGAAGCTATTTTATCTGCATGTCACTTGTAAAATAGAATTCCTTATAAAAGAATAGGTAGAACCCCTTATGAATTGTGGAAAAGTTATAAACTTAATCTGAAATATTTACAAGTATGGGGGTGCCTTGCTAAATTCCTTTATCCTGAACCTAAAAAGAGAAAAATAGGTTCTAAAACTGCTGATTGCATGCTTATTGGATATGCTGAACATAGTGTTGCATATAGATTTCTGGTATTGAAAAGTGACGTACTTGATAGTAATACTATAATTGAGACAAAGAATGCTAAATTATTTGAATATATTCTTCCACTATCTAATAAAATCTCTTATGCACCTATTGAAAAAGAAAATAAATCTACCTCTAATATTGAGGAACTGAGAAGAAGTAAAAGGCATAGAAAAAATTATTTTTTCTTATGGAAATGGCTTTCAAACTTTTCTTGTTTTAAATTATTTCGAAGTTATATCTTCTTTTGATGCTAAATTTTGGAAAGAGGCAATAAAAGTTGAAATTGATTCTATCATGAAAAATAATACATGAATTTTAACTGATTTACCTCCTAGTGCAAAACTGATTGGTTGTAAATGAATTTTCAAAAGAAAACTTAATTAAGATGGATCTATAGATAAATATAAAGCTCATTTATTAGCTAAATAATTTGCTCAGAAATAAAATATTAATTACTTTGATACATTTGTACCAGTAACAAGAATTTCTTCTATTCGAATTTTAATTGCCTTAGCATCGATTCATAAGCTCTTTATCTATCAAATGAATGTAAAAATAGATTTTTTAAATGGCGATTTAGAAGAATAAATTTATATGGTTCAATCTGAAGGATGTGTAATTCTTGGACAAGAAAAAAAAGTTTATAAATTAATTAAATTTCTTTATGGCCTTAAACAAGCTCCTAAACAGTGGCATGGCAAATTAGATCAAGTCTTAATAAAAAATAAATTTTCTTCTGTTGAGGTGGATAAATGCGTTTATACAAAAATAGTAGATGATGATTATGTGATAATTTGCTTATATGTCGATGACATGCTTATATTTGGTACATTTTTAAATTTTGTAGAACGTACCAAATTATTTTTATCTACTAACTTTGATATAAAATATTTGGGTAAAGTAAATATGATATAGAGAGTTAAAGTTATAAAGAGTGATGATGGAATAATGTTAACACAAGAACATTATGTTGAAAGGATTCTTAAGAAGTTTGAATGTTGGAAGGTAACTTCTGTATCTACTCCTTATGATGCTAACTCTAAATTAAAAAAGAATAATGGTGACCCAATTGGCCAGTATAAATATACATAGATTATTGGGAGTCTAATGCATTTGATGAATTTCACCAGACCTGATATTGAGCATATTGTGTATAGACTAAGTAGATATACTCACAACCCCAATAAAAAACATTAGTCTGCATTAATGAGATTAATGAAATATTTAAAAGAAACCATGAATTATGGTATTCTATATAGTGGTTTTCCTTCTACTTTAGAAGGATATTGTGATGATAACAGGATCTCTGATTTTGATGAGACAAAATCCACTAGCGGTTATGTGTTCACATGAGGTGGTGGTGCAGTATCGTGGAAATCAGCTAGCAGATGATCATTGCTAGATCAACTATGGAATCAGAGTTTGTAGCTCTGAAGTTAGCTGGTACTGAGGCTGAATGGCTAAGAATTTCTTAGAGAATATCCCTTTTAAAAAGGATGATCTGTTGCCTCATAGCCCTTCTAAGAAGGATAATCTATCACCTAATATTACTTTGAAAAAGGATGATCTATTGTCTAATATCACTTTAAACACGGATGATTTGGTGCCTTCCATGTATATACACTGTGATTGTCAAGCCACAATTGCTGTTGCGAAGAATAAATCTTACAGTTGTAAGAGTAGACATATGAAATTGAGGCATAATGTTGTTAAGCAACTGCTGAGAGATGGAATAATTTTCATTGATTATGTGAAATCAGAATTGAATTCAGCCAATTCACTGACTAAACCTGTGGAAAGAAAATTAATTATTCAAATCTCAAAAGAGATGGGGTTAAGGACAATATCAATAGAGATGGTAACCCAACCTATGTGATTTGACATCCCATGAAGTAGGTTCATATGGGTAATAACAAGTCGATATTGACACTGCGCACTTATTGAGAGTTCTTGAACTGCTACTAAAACTGAGGGATGAGTTATTAACTCTGTAACACCCCGTAAAATTCGTGCATGTGTTAGCCTCTAGTAGTATGCTTAAAGAGTTTGAAAGACTTGAATTTTTTTTAAAGTGTTAAAGAGACTTAGTATCATTTTTATCTTTCAATCTTCGGGAATTCTATTTTCAATCTTTTCGACCTTCGATTTTAGAAATTTTTATTGCGTTGCGATGGGGCAAGTCTATACAATATCCCGGACAAGTTTTAGAATTTTTGGACATTGTTAAGGTCCTGTTTGATTTCCGAAATAGTAGCACCATGCGATTAGCGTGCGTCGCATGGTGCAACACATGATAGGTAGCATACGATGGAGCATACGATGCATGCTCCAGTCCGGTGGGATAGAGCATGCATCCGTGCTTGGAAATTTCAGCATTTAAACTCCATCTCATTAAGGGAATTTTGGGTATTTTCTGTTCCTTTTTCAGCCTTAACACGAAATTAAAACCCTAAATCACCTCATTGTTGATAGTTCTCTCAAAAACCACCAAGAACACTCTCTAGGGTTTCAAACTCATAACCCAAATAACTCAAGATTCAACCGTGGATTTTAGAAGATAATTAGAGATTTGGAATCCCCAATTCGTAAGCTTCAAGAATCATCCATTATTCTCCGAAATCAAGGTACGCGGGGTTTTTCTAAAATTTCATGGGCATAGAAATCATGTTTTTAAGAAAAGAGTTTCGAATTTGTGAATAAATTCATGTTTTAGAAGTTTTGATGGTATTGTTTTGGTCTTTAGGCCTTCCCCCAAGTTGATTGAAATTTTTTTTATATATATATATATATATATATATATATATATATATATATGAATGTTTTTACGGATGAATATTCGATTGAGAGCATGACTTATAATGAACCCCTCTCTTATTATGATCTTTTCCATCTTTCATATGATATAAATTGTTCTAAATTGCATGTTGAAAGCATGATATGAGATGTCTTGATTTTTACTATGACTTGTATATGAATTTTGAACTCAAAAGAGAGGGTTATGTGTGTTGATAAATGTTGAAAATACATATAATGAAAGAGTGCATGGTTTTGCCAAAAGTACATGATCACCACATGTTTGAAGTATTCTTGCATAGTATTGACTTGTATTTTCGGAACATGAAATCTTTTATACTGTTTGCATGATTGGGTGGTCTGAACTGTGTTTTAATGAAAGAATTATGCATGATGCATTATGGCTCAGAAATAGGACTTACAAGTCTTGGTGTGATGACACCAATTCAGATTATGCCATGATAATTTTAGAATAGAATAGAATGCATGTTTGAAATTAGACTTTTCAGATGTTGAAACTAAAAAAAAATACATGATTCAGAACAGGATAAAATTGAGAATAAAGAGAGCTTAGGTGGTTCCCCGAAGAAGTCATGAGTTCAGACAATTCATTGCCTAAAATCGTGATTTGCCGATTCGGGTATATTATATTACACTGGCCTAGTACCGTGTGATATATCAGAATTAGAAACTCCAACCCTTGCG
>NW_025861580.1:26888-32247 GCF_002878395.1 Capsicum annuum
TGTCGATTCGGGTACTAGTACCGTGTGGTATATCAGAATTAGAAAATCCAACCCTTGCGGCACACTCGGATTGGGGGCTTTCCCACTGAGTCAATGACGGATTTCATACGGCCCGTGGAATTTTAGACTTGCAGAGGTGTACCACCTAACTCGGAATTAATACGAAGACCGAAAACTGCATTGTCAAGAATGATTTATGATTTTCAGAAAGGTGCCCATATGTTTTGAAAACCACTTTATGTATGATGTTTTGACCAAATTGCTCTCTATTATTTTATATATATATATATGCAAGCTTTATTTCGGATTACTTTGAGTAACAGTACATCTGTATTGACTCCCCTCCCTCCAGGTTCTGAGGCTCAGTCTAGGGGTCCAGAAAAGTAGTAGATTTTATCAGACAGAGTTGCAGTGTCTAGTTGGTGAGCCTTGTTTGTTCCAGAAGGCCTATTTACTTTTAGACAATTGTTATTAGATATGATTTTGGTCTATTGAGGGCCTTATCCCAGTTTTCAGATTGTGTTAGTGATCATGTAGCAGAGTTTTCGCAGACGGTTTCCAGATGTTGTTAGATGATTTTGGATTGTCCTTTTATATTATCAAATTTTATATTAGATATATGACTATGGTTCTGTTGTATTTAGTATTTCCGCATTTCTTTTTATTATATGATTGATGTCCATGATAACCAGATATAGAAGGGCGCACCGGGCCTTTATGGTTCGGAATGCTCACCATGTCTAGGGCCTCGGTTAGGGTCGTGATAAACTTGGTATCAGAGAATGGTTCATAGTCCTAGGGTGTCTGCGAAATCGTGTCGGGTAGAGTCTTGTTTATAGGTATGTAGCGCGCCACACTTATAAGCAGGAGGCTACTAGGCATTTAGGAATGTCCCTCTTTCTTCATGTTCTAGTTTGTGCAATAGGTCCAGAATGTTCCTCTTCCATACTCTAATTCGTGCTATGGTGTTGCCCATACGAAAGTAAAGTTATTCCGATTCTTTTATTACTTTGATGTGCTCAGATATGTCTCATTGTTGAGGTGAATCAGGTGTAGAAGTTTGGAGTTTAAATGGTATGGTCCTTTCTGATTGAGCCATATAAGATTTTAAAATTGTACAAGGACTTGAGAAGAGTCCGTTAGTGCCTCAGAATGTATTGATTTTTGTGTGAACTTTGATTCTGATGAAATCGTGCTTTTTGTCCTAGGGTATTAAAAGTATTCCGTCTCTTTTCATAATTTATATTGCAAATGTCATGCTTAAGAGGGAACGATATGTAGCAGAATGTTGGAACTGTATTTCCACCAGAGTAGTAGTATAAGTTAAGTGTCGGTGTCATGACCTATTGGTAGTGATGTTGGACCAAGAAGTTGGTGATGTGAAGTCACAAAGTTAGAAGTTAGAGTGAGGGTGACTTGTGTGTAAATAAATATTTTATTTGAATAACTGATGTTTGAGGATGATTTACCACTTTATAGTGATAGACTAATATGGTAGCTAGTAGCATGTGTGGATTGTATGGTAGTTTGTGGGGGAAGTGTTTGACTCAGATTTTTATTTATATAGAGTAAGATGTGTATCCTCAGATCACTGAATATTGTGTGTCAATTTTCTATCTCTTGTAATATGTAATCTTGTTATCATAGTGTTTTTTTGAGAAAAAAAAATCAAAGTCTAGTGAAGCTGGGCAGGGCTCTTTCGATTCACTAGCATAGTTGCTTTGTTATTCATTTCATTTTCTTGTTCAAAACACAAAAATCAAACTCTAGTGAAGTCGTGTAAGGCCTATTTCGATTCACTAGCAACTTGTTGTTCTTGTGTTGGTTGAACAATATTGGCTTTTCCAAGCCCTATACTAAGGATGACTTTTCCAAGCCCTAACTAAGACTATACTAAGGTGGTCTACTCTCAAGAGAGAGGATTTCAAGTGTTTCATACATTCATATTTCATAAACTAGTAAGAGAAGAACTAAAATGTCCTATTTATAGTGTATTACAAAAGAAGACAAAAAGACCACTTTGCCCTTAATGAGAGGGGCGGCCATGGTGTGTAAATACACTAGGTGTAATGTCAAAAATATCCTTATTGAAGGGACGACCAAGGTGTGTTGGACTTGAATGAATGGCGCCTCTTCAATGCTCTTAAAACCAAGGATGGTTTATACTTGAAGGCTTGTGGTTCTCGGGTTAACAACAACGTAAGCATCCAAGCAATATTCCACACACGGGATTGCTTTAAGTCATGCTGAAAACGGGTCCTCCATACATGTTCTCGTATCCTCGAGGTGACTAAGTCTTGAGCCTTTATGTGTTAGCCTCCAATGATGTCATCAAAAGATAAGATGGTCATTTGTCCCTTAACATCCTCCCCTTCTTGAAAAGGATTCGACCTCGAATCCAAGCCTTACAAAACCGAAGAGAGTACAAACAAATACAAACTCCTCATGGCATAAGGGTTAGGGTTAGTATAACAAATCATCTCAACATGCAAAGGTTGTATGCATTTTCAATATAACTAAGGATCCTTTGAATTAGATATTAAAAGCTCAATAAAAGGTGCATAAAGGGTTTGGTTACAGGAATTACCAAGAGTGAAACTTTGCTTGTCATGGAGACCAAGCAACAAGCTGGGTGCACCATCATCACCATTTCCATATTTGGCACCGGGGTCAAACGGGAAGAGTGGCCATAGACGCGGGTCTAGACAACACTCCCCTTTTCCGTGGTTTCTACCCAAACTAAATGGCATACTCTTTACAATAGCATAAATATCATCCAAAGAAAATAGAGAGTATAGAAAAGTATCTTTCAAGTCAACTTTTACTAAGATTTCCTCATGTGTGTACCTAAGATTTCCTCATGTGTGTACTCACTACTACTTTCCCAATCATCACTATGAGTTCTCTCAACAATAAAGTCACACAAAATAGAAGAAGGAGTAACTTCCAAGACTATACATTCCTTACCCTTAAGATTGCTCTCATCTTTCAAGAAGAGATTTTCATCTTTAGGAGGAATGTTGTCACACTATAGTGGGTTAACATATAAGCTATAGCCTTTAAGGTAAGCTATACCATCTTTTTCACCATTAGGCTCATTGAGAGTTTTTATATCATCTCCAAACAAGAGATTATATCTAAAGAGTGAATGATCCAACCCACGGGCAGATTTGGAACAAGTAAGTTCCTCACTCGCTAAGAGCTCAATATCAAGTTTCAAAGCGGTTTCAAGCACAAAATTTTCCCAAGAATAGCTCTCGGGTTCACTCCCCTTTTGTTCACCAACATTTTCAAGTACTTCACTCATGTGAGTACTATTAATCACATCACACACATACCCAAGGGGTAGACCATTTTTAGAAATAAGTTGATCAACACCAATTACACAAGACGATGTACTTTTGTTCAACATATAGGCTTCAACACTAGGTGGACATAAATTGATCTTACAAGCAAAGTCAATTTGGTTATCAATAGGATCAACTAGTGTATCCACACTCACAACATGTAAATCATCAACAAGAGGCAAAGAATCATTAGATTCACAAGTAGATAAACTACTACTCACACTCATTGGGCTACTAGCCACACAGTTATCGTTCACATACACAAAAGTGTAAGATTTAGCTATTTTACCTTGAATTTCTTGCCGTGTTTTAAAAGTCCTCCACAAGCTTAGACATCAACTTCACTTCGGCATTGCTCTCCTTCACTTTCCGTGTTGGTACCTATATAAATATCCTTAGAAATAGAAGGACAAATAATGTTAGCTTGGTTTGGTGGAAATCCCCTCACTTCGGTCCACACAACCTCTCCTTTTTCCACTCTCGGATTACCACCTTGCACACTCTTACTTCTCTCAATCTTTTTTCTCTCAATAGCATTTGGATTGGATTAAGTATTCACTTCTCTTTGCGGCTCAGGCAGCATGTATGTCGCGAGGTGATTTCCCCACCGGTCTCTTACAATATTAGGCTAATTTTGCACATTTGAAATTCTATGTTGTACAAATAAATCAGCACCTAAGCATACGTGACCATATGTCAAGGGAAGGATATCACATCATACCTCCTCATGGTATTCAAATTGGGAGAAGACAACTTTGACCCTCTCGGTAACCTTAAACCCGTCCAAAAATAATGGAATAAGTAAAGGCTCGCGAAACAACCCCAAGTAGTCAACCATGGATGGAAGGATGTAGTTTTTATAGTACCTATGATTTAGCACAACGAGGTAGTTCGGTATCCTACAAATGGTCACCTTTCCAGAGTGTACACTCCTTCACGGATCAACATTGTAAAGCACATGAGTACCCCTTGATTTTGGAGATGCATACCCTTTTCTTCTCGTTGGACAACCTCCACTAGAGCTAGTATAACCATTCACACTATATCGACCTTGATAAGAAGTACTACAAGGTGGGGAATATGAATCTTTGCACTCCTCACGTATACTCTCATCATAGCCCTCATAAGCTTTGAAAAGAAAGGATTATACCTAACACCAAATCTACGTTCGGAGTGAGAAGTGTAAGACTCTTCATATGCCCCAACGTCATCATAAGATCCATCACGAGGTCCTACATCATCTCCAAAGTCACCATAAGCACTAGGCACTCCATTCACCTCATTTTCTCCCTCAAAATAGTAACCTTCAAATCTGCCCAAGTTTAATCATGACTATTTTCATAACGTCCGTAATATCCCTCAACTTTGTAGCCATAAAACCCCTCACAACAATCATAGTCTCCCATGTTGTAGTCACAATAATATCCGTCTATCGAAGACATGTTCCCCTTGTATCGCCTTTGTACCTACACAATGAACAAACAAGATTAGTAGTAAAGGCTTCTTATCAACACTCGTATATACTCACCTTTGTAATTCTCACAATTGGAGTGGCGAATATTGAAAGTTTCTTATACTCCGGTAGTCAATAGGATATCAATTCTACTTGGCAGCCGGAATGGATTCTTGTTTGATCGACTCAAGATACAAAAAAATAAAATTTACTTACGAACTTGAAACAAGAAGTTACTACGAGTTAAAAACAAGAAAAGCACAAAAGAAACGTAGACACGAACAATGGATTCAAAGGACTAATAGAAAATCTAGTAGGAGTTTACAAGTTTGTTAATTAGTTCTAGGATCAACTAATGAAACCAAGAATCAATAATTAGAGACTAGAAAATCTAAATTTTGAGCTTAATAGTGACGTGTGCAATAGTGATGGTGATGTGGCAACAAGCAATTGGTCTTGGTCCCACACAAATTTTAGTCATAAATCTAAAACTTCAATATTCACACCACTTGGAATGGATGATAATTAGTTTTAGAGGAAAAGTAAGAGTCTTGTAGCA
>NW_025861580.1:35247-53520 GCF_002878395.1 Capsicum annuum
GTCATTAATAGAGTATTACATATTTTGTAATTTATATAAATAATATTATCTTTAAAATTTGACCTTATTTTTATTCGAGAAAAACATCTAGTACCCCTGAACTATGACCAAATTTGCTACGATACACGTCAACTTCACGGGGGTCCTATTACCCCTTAAACTAAATTTTAGCATATTTTTATCAATCTTTTTAGCTAACGTGATACCCTTTGTCAATCATTTTAGATGGCGTGACACCTTTGACGTGAGCTCCATTTTATGTAATAAAAGTTTTACTAGAGGCTTATCTCTTTCATTTATTGTTTGTATTTTTTGCATTGAAATATGTTTATAAAATTAGTATTACTTATTATTTTCACTTGTAAAATAAATATTACAGTTTTGATTATTATTAATAAAACTAATTTTCTATCGTGCTAATTTACTTCATAAAGATCATTATTAGCTTATATACTTAATTAGTATTTCTTTTTTTTTCCTAGAAGATAATGTTTATGTTTTTATGAAGATTTTGTTATATGATTTTTTTTTTTAAAATGAAGATAATGTTTATGTTTTTATGCAACTCAATGCTGCTTTGATTTTTAAAACTTTGGAGCTCAAAAGGACATGAACAGAAGACATTACTTCCATATGTTTCTGCTGAGACATCGGATAATTATCGCCAGAAATCAATATTTTAAAAGCCACTGTCAATATTGAACCATCTTGTGCATTTCCAGTACTTCTGCTGGTCGAAGCGAGTTGACCATCGGGACTTATGGTGATACCTGAGGCAGTGATAAAATTAAAAATTTCGTTAAGGATATTCAAGATTAGTATATATGTAAGAAAAGTAATATTTGACCTATTTTTCGATGAAGGGTGTTCTACTGACCTGAGGGCAAAATGGAAACTTTTGTGGCATCACCTCCATTGATAACTGAAGTGAATGTTAGTAAATCTATAGGTGCATAGATTATAAATCCTCCCATTTCATCAATGCTCGACTCTTGAATTATTAACATGTTGCTTTCCGTTGGCACATACGGCTGCATACATACATTACAACAATTTAAAAAATATAAGTGTAAGCACTACAAAGAATACGAATTAATAACAGACAATTTCTATCGCTAAACAGTAAAAACTTGTCGCTTATCACATCTAACAAGGGACTACCAAAAAACACATGTTAATTACGGAATATTTAATTAGCAACAGATCAACGATGAATTATGTTAGTAAATATATATAACAAAGAGGAGTTTAACTTCTATACTCTAAAGCGCACAAAAAAATTCACATATTTGAATCGATTAAAAGATAGTTATTGGATCACCTTACAAAAAAAAAAACAAGTGGAATTATTAATCTACAAAATAAGACAGATTATAACCAACTATAATAGGCTAAGGTACATGATTATGTAAAGAAACAAAATTCAAGTTGTCAGTATATATAAGTTAAACGCGACAATGAGAAAAGAAGAATCCAATCATAAGTCATTTTATTTGATTCTTAAAAAAAATATCATTATTACTTGATAATTTAAGCAGAAAACAGCAAACTATAAATAAATATGACAAGTACCTGAAAGATTGTAATACTATTTCCTGGAAAAGCTCCTGTTGCTACTCGACTTAATTCAGTTACATTATTCCCACTGGTCAAAAAATACCACTGAAAAATAAATAAATCAAATGATAGATAATGCAAAAGTGTTATATAATAAAGACAAAATATTAATATCAAACTTTGTTTAACAAAGGTGAGAATTAGAGAGAATTTTAGTAGTATATTTGTTACTACTTATGTATATATAAAATGTACAAAAGGTGTGTATTTATAGATACCATACTTTGTTTCTAAGTACACCAATCTTGACTTCAAGTTGGTAAGTTGATCAAGTATGTATGTATTCAAATCCAAATTGAATACCAACTTTTAGTCTTCAAATTCAACTTGAATACCAACTTTAGTCTTCAAATCAAATTTAAGTACCAACTATTATTTCTAATATCTATAATAGTGCAGTATATGAACATCCACCAAATACATTATTTACATACTCCCTTGGATGTTCATGTGAAGAGAAATTCTAAAGGAAATAGGATGTACAATAACGGTTTGTAATACGCCTTGTTTGCTGACTCATTAAAAACCTTACCAGGAAAACTCAGTGGGATAAAACCTTGGTTAAGGAAAAAAGAGTGCAGCGCGTATGTACTCCCCCTGATAAAAATATCACTTAATGTCTAGGAGACGACGCATCCCAATCTTGTATCTCAAATTCTCAAAGGTTGATGTTGACAATGCTTTAGTGAACATATCTGCTAGATTATCACTTGAACGAATTTATTGAACATTTATTTCATCTCTCTTTTCAAGATTATGAGTGAAAAAGAATTTTGGTAAAATGTGTTTTGTTCTATCTCCTTTAATGTAACCTCCCTTCAATTGAGCTATACATGCAACATTATCTTCATACAATGTAGTTGAAATATCTTTATTCGAATAAAATCCGCACATTTCCTGAATATGTTGAATCATTGATCTCAACCAAACACATTCCCGGCTCACTTCATGAATGACAATGATTTCTGCATGATTTGAAGAAGTTGCAGCTAATTCTTGCTTCATTGAACGCCATGATATAGCTGTGCCACCATATGTAAATAAATAACCCATTTAAGACTGAGCCTTATGTGGATCAGATAAGTATCCTGCATCTACATAACCAATCATTTCTGACTTGGATTCATTTGAATAAAATAATCCCAAGTCAATAGTTCCCCAAAGATATCTGAGTATGTGCTTGACACCATTCCAATGTCTTTTAGTTGGGGAAGAGTTGAATCTTGCCAATAAACTTACCACAAAATAAATATCAGGTCGAGTATTATTGGCAAGATACATTAGTGCCCTGATCTTATTAAGATATGGAGTTTCATCACCAAAAAGATTTTCATCATTTTCTTGAGGTCGAAATGGATCTTGGTTTGCATCAAGTGATCTCACAACCATTGGGGTACTCAATGGATGTGATTTATCCATGTAAAATTACTTTAAAATCTTTTCAGTGTATGTTGATTGATGAAAAAAATTTCATTTGTCAAATGCTCAATCTGTAGGCCGAGACAAAATTTTATCTTTCCTAGATCTTTTATTTCAAATTCTTTCTTCAAGCACTCAACAACTTTTGAAAGCTATTTAAGAGTGCCAATGATATTCAAATCATCAACATAAACAACTATTATAGCAAATTCAGATCCAGACCTTCTTATAAAAATACAAGGGCAAATAGGATTATTTTTGTACTCTTCTTTTAGCAAATATTCGCTAAAACGATTATACCACATTCGCCCTAATTGTTTCAATCCATATAAGAATTTCTGAAGCTTTATTGAGCAAGTTTCTTGCGAATTTTTATATGCTTTTGGTACTTTGAAGGCCTCTAGAATTTTTATAAAAATATTGTTGTCCAATGAGCCATACAAATAGGCCGTGACAATATTCATTAGACGCATATCAAGCTTTTCATGAACTGCTAGATTTATTATATATCTAAAGGGAATTCCATCCATCATAGGAGAATATGTCTCCGCATAGTCAATGCCAGGTCTTTGCGGAAAACCTTGTGCGACAAGTCGTGCTTTATATCTTACGACTTCACCTTTTTAATTTTGCTTTTGCACAGAAACCCATTTGTACCCCACTGGCTTGATACCTTCCGGTGTTCAGACTATTGGTCCAAGAACTTCTCATTTTTCAAGTGAATTCAATTCCGCTTGGATTGCATCCTTTCATTTTGGCCAATCATTTCTCCGTCTATATTCATTGACGGATTTTGGTTCAAAATCCTCATCTTGTTGCATTATTTCAGTAGCACCATTATAAGCAAAAATATTGTCAACCACAATATTATTTCTATTCCACTTATTTCTCATCCAGACATAACTTATTGAGATTTATTTATTCTCATTAGTTTCAGGTATTTTAATATCACAACCTAAGCTAGGGCCCTGACCGTAACAAGCATCTCGAACTATGAAAGCCCGGACGCCATTCTAAATCTGGTAGTCATGTACAATATTCATACAGTATAAGAAAATTTATGAAAAATAAAACAAGACGGTACAATGGTCAAACTCATAAACTTGAACAATTTGAAAAGAAGTTCTGAATATTCTCTATAGATATGACACCCGTCTGTGAAATCTCTAATATCACAAGATCTATCATAAGTCTGAAACAAAACTGGGACAAGGCCCCCAGTCGAGCCCAAAGAAAAATAAATAATAGTGTTCAAAAGAAACAGGTCTTCCGAAAGAAAGAAGGCTTACCAACTGCACCCTGCTATCTGACACTTCTACAATTTAACGAGACCCCTCGATTGAGTTCCAAACCCTGAAATATAGGGGGTCAATACAAAAGTACTGGTATGTAGAGAAATCCAAAATAATACATTTATATATATAAAATAGATGAGACTCAGTCATGAAACATCATGCATGATATAGTTTAAAACACTTGGGCACTTATTTGATAATCATAAAAACATTCTTAATCAAAGCAATCCCAAATCTTTGTGTTACTTCTGAGTTAGGTGGCACTCCCCTATAAGTCTAATATTCCATGGGCTATATGAAATCCGGCATTGACTCGGCGAGGTAGCCCCCAATCCAAGTTTGCCACAAGGGTTGGAGTGTCTGAGTATGATACGCCACAGGGCACTAGGCCAGCGTAAATCCCTCAAGGGGACATAATAACCTGTATCGGCAATACACGGTTTTGGGCAATGAGTTTTCTGAACTCGTGACTTCTTCAAAATATGACCCAACATCTCTTTATGCCCAATTTTAGCCTTTTCTAAACATACATAATTCTGAATTCAAAATCATGAAAGTTTGAGAAAATCTGATTTCTATACTATTCTGTGTCTGTTATGACATTATTTGATTTGGTATCGTCATACCAAGTCTTGCAAGTCAAATATTTATGTCATAAAATGCCATGTATGATTAATTCATTCTAAACAATATTCAGGCCACTTGAACATGCATGTAGTATAAGAAAATTCATATCTCAAATCGTAAGTCAAAATCATGCAAAGGCTTCCCATTTTATTCAACAATTTCAATAAGTGATGGCCAATTTTGTCAAAATACTCCTGAAGTTTCTTTGTTTATCAATCTCAACATTTAAATCATAATAACATTCCTCTCTCTCCCATTCTTAATCATCATAAAATTCACATGAGATAAATAGGATTTGGGAGTATTTAATACCCGATAAATTAGCTGATTGCCTAGAGCCAATGTCAGTTACAGAATCCGTCTCAGTCATGTCACAATCAGTAGTACTCTAGTTCAGTTACAGAACTTAGGAAAATTTAATAAGCTCAGTATCAGTCTAGTCCCATTTAGTATTCAGTTCAGTCCTCAGTAAACTCAGTCAGATAATAAAACTTAGTAGTATTCTATCAGTCAACGGAACTCAATAAACTCAGTTCAGTTCCGTTAAATAGTACGATCAGTAATAGCTCAGTCAAGCTTAGTATGAACTAGAAAATCAGTCCAGTGTCTATTCAGTTGGGAGTAGGATTCAATACTGAGTGAACCCAAGGATGGGGACTCACCTACCAATAGAGGGTATGATCCTTAGAAATAATCTTTGCATTTCAAAACTACGTAGACAGTGTAGGTTGAGATTTATCCCTGCAAGATGAGGGTTGATACATCTCATTTGAGTTTTTCTACCAGCGAGGGGTTGACGGAAGAGCTCCCTATCAAAGAGGATTAACTCACATCTTGTGTTAACCCGTGGCACGGTACTAACAAACTTCTAGTTGGGAGGAACTACAAGTAATCTCGAGCTAACCCTGGCTGCTTTCTACTAATTAGAGTTTCATAATAGGGTGAATATAAGCATGACATCATAATCATAACGAATGCAGAAATCTATCTGAACATGTCTCAAAAGTAGAACTCAACAGCCTGACAAAACAAGTACTGAAAATATCTGAATATGACATCTGAAGTCTAAGTCTGAATCTAGTAGTCCAACAAACCTCTAATAACTGAATCTAAAGAGTCACTGGGACATGCCCCAGTTGACTCAACTGTCTGAAGTGAACAACTAATAAACATCTACTAATGGAAATTAGAAAGCTGAATAACATAAGTCCCTAAAATATGAGGACTCACCAACTGCAAGGATGTAGATAAGGTACTCAAAAAGTCACTCTCGCAGCTAAGATTGAGCACCGAAACCTACATTATGAGACAATGTAGCACAACATATATGTGGATTAGTACTTTGAGGATGTACTGAGTATATGGGGATAGATACAATATGTAAAAGCAATATCATCATAATTATCAATTATAAAATCATGCATGCTAAATGTAAATGACTTACATAGCTTGAGTAATCTGAAATCTAAAGATCATAAATTATGGATAGTAAAGCATGCAGTATAAATCTTGTGAGTCATTACACTTAGTTCTAAAATCTGTATTCTCTTCTCGTTCTCAAATCTTGTAAGCTAAATGAAGTCTGAATATCATTCTGTATGACAAACACTTTATCTCAACAAAGTATTTTAAGAGTGGGGAAGCTTCTATTCTGGAGGTTCTTCTATCCGACATGTACACCATGTGAGCATCCATGATGTCCCACGACTAGCCCCCGTAAGGTTAGGGTTGTTCTACCCTTGCCATCAGAATAGAACAATCTATCTCAGTGATCACTATCTCAGTCATCCACATATAGTGGAAATAAATATCTCAACCTATGGTGGCACGTAGTTCTAGGGTATGAAACTGTAGTAACCTACCCAACTCGGTGCTAAATGCTACTCCCAATCTTATGCTAAAAATCTCAAGAAAATCCACTTTAAAATAATCTCATGGTTCGTAAGAAAATCAACTATAATATTTATAATCTCATTCTGTAAAGTGGATTTCAATCTATTGTGACCAAAAGGTCAAATCTTTCTAAATTACTTCAAAACAGTCTAATCATGGAGTGCATATAGCACAAAAATTCTCAAAATAACAATCTTAAATAGGTCTTAATGACCCATATATCAATATAATGATAAAACATCTCAAAATTCATGCTCGATAATATAAACTTTCATAAATCATCTCAAAATCTGAAAATTCAGCTTAATGTATAATAATATCAACATACCCATGTAATTCAACTTCTAAAACATTGAAAATTTCAAAATCGCATGAACAACAACATAGAGTATAAATTCATACTTTAAATCCATAGGAAAACAAGTAAAATCATATATATTTGTAAATTAATGCAAGTTTTGGGCACAAGAATGAAAGGATTGTTCTTGTTTAAACCCCACATACCTTAGATTATGAACTTTGGATGAACTCTTGCCTTTGGGACTCTATTCGTACTTTTGATGGGTGATTCTTGAAGCTCTTGGTTTGGGGAGTCTAATTTTTGAATCAATTTCGAAGTTTGAAGGTTAAATATTGAGTTTTCTTGAACTTTGGGTTGAAACCCTAAGATGTGTTCTTGAGAAATTTGAGAGAAAAGTATCATAATTTGGTGTTTTGGGAATTAAATCTCGTGTTAAAGCTGAAAAGGGTGGGGTGGGGTGAAAATACCCAATTTGCCCTTAATGAGTTGGAGAGGAAGCTGAAATTTATACCCAGTCGGAGTTAGCAAGGCACCGCCCTACCAAGTTTATTGGGCTTAGCAAGGCACCGCCCTGCCAAGTCCGCCGAACTTAGCAAGGTGCCGCCCAACATGGGACAACGCGATAGCCAGCGCGATGCGGGCTTATAGAAGAGGCTTACTATTTTGCAATCCCAAACATGCCCTTAAGCTCGTCTAAAAATTCCAAAACTCACCCGAGATGTACTCTTGACTTGCCCCATCGTGTGTCAATAAAAAAATCAAAAAATAAAGGTCAGGAAGGTCGTAAAATAATTCCTCAAAGTTTGAAAGCTCTAAAATAAACTAAGTCCCAACACTTAGCCAAAAATTCTAAGTATAAGGCTTCTTTGAACATGCTCTAAAGGCGTAGACGATGAGAAAAATTTACGGGGTCTTACAATATCTCCCCCTTGGAAACATTCGTCCTCGAATGTCGCTAGTTAGGCTAAGAATACAAAGAATAATTATAATTATAGTACATAACAATTCTTGAATACATGACAATAGTCAACAACTCACAATACAATCAATGACGCATTTCATCAAGCACTTGAAAGTCATGAAATTGTACATGAATAGGAATGCGTACAAACATATCATAATTTCACTATTTCATTCTCATGAGCATTCCATCAAACACTTATAAGGCATATCTTTAGCATGTGAATCATTGTGAATATGTGGGTATAGCGTAAGTTCATCATTTAGATCACCAAAGGGTCACAATGAAAAAAAATTTTCACTTAGACATTTTGACAAACACATGGAAGGCATAGCTTTATACTTGGTCATGAATAACAATGTTAATACATCATGACTATCATATTAATTCATAATTCTAGGGTTTCAACATAAGAGAATCAAAATTCAACTTACATGCTATCATAACATCAAGAAATACATTAAAAATTTCAACTTGGAAACCATACACAACATCAACATTGATACAATGGAACCCACAACATGAAAATCATAATTCATGATTTAAAAAGGGTTTCTTGAGCTCCAAGAGTGGAAAGTACCCTTGGATAAACACTTTACATACCTTGATTTCCAAATTCGTAAAGATTGGGGTGAGTTCTTAAGATTGAATTCTTGAACTTGAGGATCCTAGGGTTTGTTCTTGAGTGAATTTTGTGAAAATAATGAATGATTTGGCTATTTGGGGCTTTAATACCGTGATATGGAACCATTGGGTAAAGGGAAAATGACCCTTTTGCCCTTAAGAATTCGGAGATGGAAGCTGAAAATTTCAAAAGCTTGCTATGGAGCGTGCATCGCATGCTATGGTACACCGAAATGGAGTGTGCGCCGCATGATCTATTGCACCCCCTAGGGGTGGACAGAAGCGTGTGTCGCATGCTCTAGTACACCAGAATGGAGCGTGAGCCGCATGCTCTATCGCACCCCTAGGAGTGGAATAGAGCATGCGTCACACGCTAATTGCACGATGTCACTATTTTGAATTCCAAATATGCTATAAACGAGGTCCAAAAATTCCGAAACTCACCCGAGATGTACTATTGACTTGCCCCATCATGAATTAACTTAAAAATCAAATTTTCGAGGTCGAGAAGGTCAGAAATAAAATTATGGAAGTTTTGAGGTCAATATAAAACTAAGTGTCAATACTTAGCTTAAAATTTTCCTAAGTCAAGGACCTTATTTATGCTATGTAAGACTGAATTAGACTAAAATTTTTACAGGGTCTTACAAATTATTGGGTATAAGAGTACAAGATAGTAGTAACATAACTACCGAAAAAAAGAAAAGTGCACTGATCATACAATACATAACATACAACCAACATGCCCAGTTACAGTTAAATCCCAAGAGTGGAGTAGGTTCTGAGCAAGGAAGAGTACATGCAAGCCTTATCTCTACCTCGTGGAGAAAGAGAAATTGTCTTCGCGGACCATCTTTGTAAGAGATTTTGTAGAGATCAACCTTTCTATAAAATTTTCTTCATTGACAATGCCACCTTGAAGCTATGAAACAAATGGTCCACTGGCTGTATGAAATACAGGCCCACCATTTGGAATTTTTTTTCTTGAAAATGTATACACAATAGAATAGCAATTCACCATCAGAAAACCTATATTTTGGTAAGAGTCTATGGATCGTGGGATCTTCTATAGTGAGCAATGCACTCCAAGGTTTCTCGACACCATAGTATTTCAATACCCATAGCTTAGAAGCTCCCCCCGATACAGGACAAATGGTAATCTTATCTTTTGATGACATCTTTGGAGGCCAACACACAGAGGCTCAAGACATGGTCACCTTAAGGATACAAGAACATGTATGGAGGACACGTTTTGAGCATGACTTAAAGCAATCGTGTGTGGAAGGTTACTTGGATGCTTACATTGTTGTTAACCCGAGAACCACAAGCCTTGAAGTATCAATCATCCTTGGTTTTGAGAGCATTAAAGGGGCGCCATTAATTCAAGTCCAACATACCTTGGCCACCCCTTCACTAAGGGTATTTTGGACATTACAGGTATATTTACACACCATGGACGCCCCTCTCATTAAGGGCAAAGTGGTATTTTTATCTTCTTTTGTAATACACTATAAATAGGACATTTTATTTTTTCTCTTACTAGTTTATGAAATATGAACGTATGAAACACTTGAAATCTTTTTTTTTAAGAGTAGACTACCTTAGTATAGTCTTAGCTAGGGCTTGGAAAAGTCATCCTTAGTATAGGGCTTGGAAAAGCCAATATTTTTCTTTGCATGGAAACTGTGGATCTTGAGGTGAGTTGATTCCCTTGACGGTCACCGTAAGAGTGTGATTTTGATCATTACATTCATTAAGGGTTAATTTTGAAATATACTTGGTTCTTAATCTTGTAATAATCTTGGTCTCACTATCTATCCTTTACTTTTGTTGTTGTTGTCTTGTGTAGTGGACTACTTTGGGTCCTTTACTGAATCTGAAACTTATGTTATTGTTGTCCATCTTGTTCTTCACATTATTTTTGTGTTATTGACTGTTTTGGTGTTTTACACCTTTGTCAAATCATTAATCTTGTGTTCTTCATGTTTTGTGGTTGGTTTCCACTTGTTCTCGGTTTGTGTTGTTAAAACTAATTTGTTGTTGGTTGTTTTGGTACTTTCCTTATCTCTATTGTATCATTTGGTATCAGAGCATAGCTATATATTGTTCCAACAAGATCAATCTTGGACTTGCTTGTTAGAAAATTCAAAAATAAATTGTTGAAATGCTGATAAATAAAAAAAGAAGCAAATCTGTCCAATTTGTGTTCTTGATCGAGAATTATGTTCTTGATCGAGAATTGTGTTCTTGTTGTGTTTTGCCTGAGATTTTTCTTATTTTATTTTCTAGGTCTTAGTGTATTTTGTCTTGTTTAGTTGTTTCTAAGTGTTGGTTTTCTTGTTCACTAGCACTTTGAGTTTAGATCTAAAACTTGAGCTTTGAATATTGATGTTGTTGCTGTGAACAAAGACTTGGCTAATTGTTGTTGAACCTTGTTGTGGTGGACTGTTTTGGCCATGTGGTTGTTGCTGGTTGTTCTTGGACGTGTGGTTTAGTGTTGTTCTTGTGGTGATTGTTGTTGTAGTTCTTGAAATTCATCACAACCTTCATCTCTTGTTAGAACGAAAATACAACACTAAGTAGCCGTTTGGCCATAAAAACTACTTTTTTCCAGAGTTGGAGTTGGAGTTGGAGTTGAAGATGAAGTTGGAGTTGGAGTTGTGTTTGACCATGTCTTTTTAATTTTTTTTTTCAAATTTTTGAAAAATCTTTTTCAACTATGATTTTATGCCCTCAACTTTTAAAAATTATCAAAATCACTCAACTACTAATTTACCTACTAACATACAACGAAATGTTGAGAAAATAATTTATATGTCTTAACAACAAACTAATTATTATGATTGTTATTCTTCTAAAATTTGAATAAAAATATCACAAACACGAGCTAAATAAGTTTATCTAACCATAATCGATTTAATAGAGAAAATATATTTTGATAAATATGATTTATGGATATAAATATATTTTATATATTCTTAAATTACGTTCACTTGAATTAATTATTTTATTGAATTTGGTCTTTTGAAAAAGATTTACAGATGAATTATTTCTGAATAGATTAGTGCTAATTTTTTGCTTTTTCTTTATTGATGATATTGATTTTTCTTGAATATATATATATATATATATTTAAAGAGAACAACCTTTTGTAAAGCTAATTACCACACTCATCTCTGTTCAAAATCTATAAAACCAAAATAATGTAATCCTCAATATGGATCGTTACGTTATGTTTGCTATGCGAATTTACTGACCACTTTTTAATAATTTATTAAAATAATCATATTCATTATATGACATATATAGAAAATTAGAATGGCAAGAAAAAATATTAAATTTCTCATTTTTAAATAACATAATGTACTATGCCTTATATTTCTATAATATAATTCATTCAAAAAAAATTGATATATTTCCGCCATAGATTGCCATTTATTATTTTTTACTTCACGTTAGTAAATTTTGGTTAAAAGAAGAAAAATAAATTAGAATATCTATAATAATTAAAAATGATGTTGTACCATAGAAAACAAATAATATTTTTTCTTGGTGGTTGTAGTTATAAGAGGTGTTTCTGTAAAAATTTAAAAATTTGGGTTATATATAATAATAATGAAAGTTGGAAATGAGAGTGGAAAATTATAGAAACAACTAAAAGTTGTTTTCACTTTTTGGAATTCAACTCTGGAATAATTTTTTGGAGTTTCATGGTCAAACACCACAATTTCCGGAAAAGTGAAAAAAGTGAAATATTTCAGGAAAAAAGTGAAAAATTTTTATGGCCAAACGAGCCCTAAAGACTTGGCCATGTGTTGGTGGAACTGCGTTGTAGATTGGAGTTGGTTGTTAGAATTGTTGTTGTTCTTGAAGAATTTGCTATTGTGTTCTTGAATATTGTTGTGGTGTTCATCTTGTTCTTCATCTATTCTTACAACTTAAGACAACATAAACTGTAAAATAGATCCAAAAGTTATAAGACCAAAGTTGTAAAGTTGTTTGTGAGAAGACTTCCACACTCACTTTCTAGACTTGACCACCACTTTGCCTTCCATCAAGGGGACATTGTCTTGTGGGAATAGTAAAGTCAAATTGGGACCTAGTCTTGTGGGACAAGTAGAGTCAAATCTCACCTTTTTAAGTTTGAAAAGTTAAAAAACGCTTCAAACTTGAAAAATGCTACAAGACTCTTACTTTTCCTCTAAAACTAATTATCATCCATTCCAAGTGGTGTGAATATTGAAGTTTTAGATTTATGACTAAAATTTGTGTGGGACCAAGACCAATTGCTTGTTGCCACATCACCATCACTATTGCACACGTCACTATTAAGCTCAAAATTTAGATTTTCTAGTCTCTAATTATTGATTCTTGGTTTCATTAGTTGATCCTAGAACTAATTAACAAACTTGTAAACTCCTACTAGATTTTCTATTAGTCCTTTGAATCCATTGTTCGTGTCTACGTTTCTTTTGTGCTTTTCTTGTTTTTAACTCGTAGTAACTTCTTGTTTCAAGTTCGTAAGTAAATTTTATTTTTTTGTATCTTGAGTCGATCAAACAAGAATCCATTCCGGCTGCCAAGTAGAATTGATATCCTATTGACTACCGGAGTATAAGAAACTTTCAATATTCGCCACTCCAATTGTGAGAATTACAAAGGTGAGTATATACGAGTGTTGATAAGAAGCCTTTACTACTAATCTTGTTTGTTCATTGTGTAGGTACAAAGGCGATACAAGGGGAACATGTCTTCGATAGACGGATATTATTGTGACTACAACATGGGAGACTATGATTGTTGTGAGGGGTTTTATGGCTACAAAGTTGAGGGATATTACGGACGTTATGAAAATAGTCATGATTAAACTTGGGCAGATTTGAAGGTTACTATTTTGAGGGAGAAAATGAGGTGAATGGAGTGCCTAGTGCTTATGGTGACTTTGGAGATGATGTAGGACCTCGTGATGGATCTTATGATGACGTTGGGGCATATGAAGAGTCTTACACTTCTCACTCCGAACGTAGATTTGGTGTTAGGTATAATCCTTTCTTTTCAAAGCTTATGAGGGCTATGATGAGAGTATACGTGAGGAGTGCAAAGATTCATATTCCCCACCTTGTAGTACTTCTTATCAAGGTCGATATAGTGTGAATGGTTATACTAGCTCTAGTGGAGGTTGTCCAACGAGAAGAAAAGGGTATGCATCTCCAAAATCAAGGGGTACTCATGTGCTTTACAATGTTGATCCGTGAAGGAGTGTACACTCTGGAAAGGTGACCATTTGTAGGATACCGAACTACCTCGTTGTGCTAAATCATAGGTACTATAAAAACTACATCCTTCCATCCATGGTTGACTACTTGGGGTTGTTTCGCGAGCCTTTACTTATTCCATTATTTTTGGACGGGTTTAAGGTTACCGAGAGGGTCAAAGTTGTCTTCTCCCAATTTGAATACCATGAGGAGGTATGATGTGATATCCTTCCCTTGACATATGGTCACGTATGCTTAGGTGCTGATTTATTTGTACAACATAGAATTTCAAATGTGCAAAATTAGCCTAATATTGTAAGAGACCGGTGGGGAAATCACCTCGCGACATACATGCTGCCTGAGCCGCAAAGAGAAGTGAATACTTAATCCAATCCAAATGCTATTGAGAGAAAAAAGATTGAGAGAAGTAAGAGTGTGCAAGGTGGTAATCCGAGAGTGGAAAAAGGAGAGGTTGTGTGGACCGAAGTGAGGGGATTTCCACCAAACCAAGCTAACATTATTTGTCCTTCTATTTCTAAGGATATTTATATAGGTACCAACACGGAAAGTGAAGGAGAGCAATGCCGAAGTGAAGTTGATGTCTAAGCTTGTGGAGGACTTTTAAAACACGGCAAGAAATTCAAGGTAAAATAGCTAAATCTTACACTTTTGTGTATGTGAACGATAACTGTGTGGCTAGTAGCCCAATGAGTGTGAGTAGTAGTTTATCTACTTGTGAATCTAATGATTCTTTGCCTCTTGTTGATGATTTACATGTTGTGAGTGTGGATACACTAGTTGATCCTATTGATAACCAAATTGACTTTGCTTGTAAGATCAATTTATGTCCACCTAGTGTTGAAGCCTATATGTTGAACAAAAGTACATCGTCTTGTGTAATTGGTGTTGATCAACTTATTTCTAAAAATGGTCTACCCCTTGGGTATGTGTGTGATGTGATTAATAGTACTCACATGAGTGAAGTACTTGAAAATGTTGGTGAACAAAAGGGGAGTGAACCCGAGAGCTATTCTTGGGAAAATTTTGTGCTTGAAACCGCTTTGAAACTTGATATTGAGCTCTTAGCGAGTGAGGAACTTACTTGTTCCAAATCTGCCCGTGGGTTGGATCATTCACTCTTTAGATATAATCTCTTGTTTGGAGATGATATAAAAACTCTCAATGAGCCTAATGGTGAAAAAGATGGTATAGCTTACCTTAAAGGCTATAGCTTATATGTTAACCCACTATAGTGTGACAACATTCCTCCTAAAGATGAAAATCTCTTCTTGAAAGATGAGAGCAATCTTAAGGGTAAGGAATGTATAGTCTTGGAAGTTACTCCTTCTTCTATTTTGTGTGACTTTATTGTTGAGAGAACTCATAGTGATGATTGGGAAAGTAGTAGTGAGTACACACATGAGGAAATCTTAGGTACACACATGAGGAAATCTTAGTAAAAGTTGACTTGAAAGATACTTTTCTATACTCTCTATTTTCTTTGGATGATATTTATGCTATTGTAAAGAGTATGCCATTTAGTTTGGGTAGAAACCACGGAAAAGGGGAGTGTTGTCTAGACCCGCGTCTATGGCCACTCTTCCCGTTTGACCCCGGTGCCAAATATGGAAATGGTGATGATGGTGCACCCAGCTTGTTGCTTGGTCTCCATGACAAGCAAAGTTTCACTCTTGGTAATTCCTGTAACCAAACCCTTTATGCACCTTTTATTGAGCTTTTAATATCTAATTCAAAGGATCCTTAGTTATATTGAAAATGCATACAACCTTTGCATGTTGAGATGATTTGTTATACTAACCCTAACCCTTATGCCATGAGGAGTTTGTATTTGTTTGTACTCTCTTCGGTTTTGTAAGGCTTGGATTCGAGGTCGAATCCTTTTCAAGAAGGGGAGGATGTTAAGGGACAAATGACCATCTTATCTTTTGATGACATCATTGGAGGCTAACACATAAAGGCTCAAGACTTAGTCACCTCGAGGATACGAGAACATGTATGGAGGACCCGTTTTCAGCATGACTTAAAGCAATCCCGTGTGTGGAATATTGCTTGGATGCTTACGTTGTTGTTAACCCGAGAACCACAAGCCTTCAAGTATAAACCATCCTTGGTTTTAAGAGCATTGAAGAGGCGCCATTCATTCAAGTCCAACACACCTTGGTCGTCCCTTCAATAAGGATATTTTTGACATTACACCTAGTGTATTTACACACCATGGCCGCCCCTCTCATTAAGGGCAAAGTGGTCTTTTTGTCTTCTTTTGTAATACACTATAAATAGGACATTTTAGTTCTTCTCTTACTAGTTTATGAAATATGAATGTATGAAACACTTGAAATCCTCTCTCTTGAGAGTAGACCACCTTAGTATAGTCTTAGTTAGGGCTTGGAAAAGTCATCCTTAGTATAGGGCTTGGAAAAGCCAATATTGTTCAACCAACACAAGAACAACAAGTTGCTAGTGAATCGAAATAGGCCTTACACGACTTCACTAGAGTTTGATTTTTGTGTTTTGAACAAGAAAATGAAATGAATAACAAAGCAACTATGCTAGTGAATCGAAAGAGCCCTGCCCAGCTTCACTAGACTTTGATTTTTTTTTCTCAAAAAAACACTATGATAACAAGATTACATATTACAAGAGATAGAAAATTGACACACAATATTCAGTGATCTGAGGATACACATCTTACTCTATATAAATAAAAATCTGAGTCAAACACTTCCCCCACAAACTACCATACAATCCACACATGCTACTAGCTACCATATTAGTCTATCACTATAAAGTGGTAAATCATCCTCAAACATCAGTTATTCAAATAAAATATTTATTTACACACAAGTCACCCTCACTCTAACTTCTAACTTTGTGACTTCACATCACCAACTTCTTGGTCCAACATCACTACCAATAGGTCATGACACCGACACTTAACTTATACTACTACTCTGGTGGAAATACAGTTCCAACATTCTGCTACATATCGTTCCCTCTTAAGCATGACATTTGCAATATAAATTATGAAAAGAGACGGAATACTTTTAATACCCTAGGACAAAAAGCACGATTTCATCAGAATCAAAGTTCACACAAAAATCAATACATTCTGAGGCACTAACGGACTCTTCTCAAGTCCTTGTACAATTTTAAAATCTTATATGGCTCAATCAGAAAGGACCATACCATTTAAACTCCAAACTTCTACACCTGATTCACCTCAACAATGAGACATATCTGAGCACATCAAAGTAATAAAAGAATCGGAATAACTTTACTTTCGTATGGGCAACACCATAGCACGAATTAGAGTATGGAAGAGGAACATTCTGGACCTATTGCACAAACTAGAACATGAAGAAAGAGGGACATTCCTAAATGCCTAGTAGCCTCCTGCTTATAAGTGTGGCGCGCTACATACCTATAAACAAGACTCTACCCGACACGATTTCGCAGACACCCTAGGACTATGAACCATTCTCTGATACCAAGTTTATCACGACCCTAACCGAGGCCCTAGACATGGTGAGCATTCCGAACCATAAAGGCCCGGTGCGCCCTTCTATATCTGGTTATCATGGACATCAATCATATAATAAAAAGAAATGCGGAAATACTAAATACAACAGAACCATAGTCATATATCTAATATAAAATTTGATAATATAAAAGGACAATCCAAAATCATCTAACAACATCTGGAAACCGTCTGCGAAAACTCTGCTACATGATCACTAACACAATCTGAAAACTGGGATAAGGCCCTCAATAGACCAAAATCATATCTAATAACAATTGTCTAAAAGTAAATAGGCCTTCTGGAACAAACAAGGCTCACCAACTAGACACTGCAACTCTGTCTGATAAAATCTACTACTTTTCTGGACCCCTAGACTGAGCCTCAGAACCTGGAGGGAGGGGAGTCAATACAGATGTACTGTTACTCAAAGTAATCCGAAATAAAGCTTGCATATATATATATATAAAATAATAGAGAGCAATTTGGTCAAAACATCATACATAAAGTGGTTTTCAAAACATATGGGCACCTTTCTGAAAATCATAAATCATTCTTGACAATGCAGTTTTCGGTCTTCGTATTAATTCCGAGTTAGGTGGTACACCTCTGCAAGTCTAAAATTCCACGGGCCGTATGAAATCCGTCATTGACTCAGTGGGAAAGCCCCCAATCCGAGTGTGCCGCAAGGGTTGGATTTTCTAATTCTGATATACCACACGGTACTAGTACCCGAATCGACA
>NW_025861580.1:53620-55298 GCF_002878395.1 Capsicum annuum
TGTCTGAACTCATGACTTCTTCGGGGAACCACCTAAGCTCTCTTTATTCTCAATTTTATCCTGTTCTGAATCATGTATTTTTTTTTAGTTTCAACATCTGAAAAGTCTAATTTCAAACATGCATTCTATTCTATTCTAAAATTATCATGGCATAATCTGAATTGGTGTCATCACACCAAGACTTGTAAGTCCTATTTCTGAGCCATAATGCATCATGCATAATTCTTTCATTAAAACACAGTTCAGACCACCCAATCATGCAAACAGTATAAAAGATTTCATGTTCCGAAAACACAAGTCAATACTATGCAAGAATACTTCAAACATGTGGTGGTCATGTACTTTTGGCAAAACCATGCACTCTTTCATTATATGTATTTTCAACATTTATCAACACACATAACCCTCTCTTTTGAGTTCAAAATTCATATACAAGTCATAGTAAAAATCAAGACATCTCATATCATGCTTTCAGCATGCAATTTAGAACAATTTATATCATATGAAAGATGGAAAAGATCATAATAAGAGAGGGGTTCATTATAAGTCATGCTCTCAATCGAATATTCATCCGTAAAAACATTCATATATATATATATATATATATATATATATATATATATATATAAAAAAAATTTCAATCAACTTGGGGGAAGGCCTAAAGACCAAAACAATACCATCAAAACTTCTAAAACATGAATTTATTCACAAATTCGAAACTCTTTTCTTAAAAACATGATTTCTATGCCCATGAAATTTTAGAAAAACCCCGCGTACCTTGATTTCGGAGAATAATGGATGATTCTTGAAGCTTACGAATTGGGGATTCCAAATCTCTAATTATCTTCTAAAATCCACGGTTGAATCTTGAGTTATTTGGGTTATGAGTTTGAAACCCTAGAGAGTGTTCTTGGTGGTTTTTGAGAGAACTATCAACAATGAGGTGATTTAGGGTTTTAATTTCGTGTTAAGGCTGAAAAAGGAACAGAAAATACCCAAAATTCCCTTAATGAGATGGAGTTTAAATGCTGAAATTTCCAAGCACGGATGCATGCTCTATCCCACCGGACTGGAGCATGCATCGTATGCTCCATCGTATGCTACCTATCATGTGTTGCACCATGCGACGCACGCTAATCGCATGGTGCTACTATTTCGGAAATCAAACAGGACCTTAACAATGTCCAAAAATTCTAAAACTTGTCCGGGATATTGTATAGACTTGCCCCATCGCAACGCAATAAAAATTTCTAAAATCGAAGGTCGAAAAGATTGAAAATAGAATTCCCGAAGATTGAAAGATAAAAATGATACTAAGTCTCTTTAACACTTTAAAAAAAATTCAAGTCTTTCAAACTCTTTAAGCATACTACTAGAGGCTAACACATGCACGAATTTTACGGGGTGTTACAGAGTTAATAACTCATCCCTCAGTTTTAGTAGCAGTTCAAGCACTCTCAATAAGTGCGCAGTGTCAATATCGACTTGTTATTACCCATATGAACCTACTTCATGGGATGTCAAATCACATAGGTTGGGTTACCATCTCTATTGATATTGTCCTTAACCCCATCTCTTTTGAGATTTGAATAATTAATTTTCTTTCCACAGGTTTAGTCAGTGAATTGGCTGAATTCAATTCTGATTTCACATAATCAATGAAAATTATTCCATCTCT
>NW_025861580.1:55398-58773 GCF_002878395.1 Capsicum annuum
ATTCCATCTCTCAGCAGTTGCTTAACAACATTATGCCTCAATTTCATATGTCTACTCTTACAACTGTAAGATTTATTCTTCGCAACAGCAATTGTGGCTTGACAATCACAGTGTATATACATGGAAGGCACCAAATCATCCGTGTTTAAAGTGATATTAGACAATAGATCATCCTTTTTCAAAGTAATATTAGGTGATAGATTATCCTTCTTAGAAGGGCTATGAGGCAACAGATCATCCTTTTTAAAAGGGATATTCTCTAAGAAATTCTTAGCCATTCAGCCTCAGTACCAGCTAACTTCAGAGCTACAAACTCTGATTCCATAGTTGATCTAGCAATGATCATCTGCTAGCTGATTTCCACGATACTGCACCACCACCTCATGTGAACACATAACCGCTAGTGGATTTTGTCTCATCAAAATCAGAGATCCTGTTATCATCACAATATCCTTCTAAAGTAGAAGGAAAACCACTATATAGAATACCATAATTCATGGTTTCTTTTAAATATTTCATTAATCTCATTAATGCAGACTAATGTTTTTTATTGGGGTTGTGAGTATATCTACTTAGTCTATACACAATATGCTCAATATCAGGTCTGGTGAAATTCATCAAATGCATTAGACTCCCAATAATCTATGTATATTTATACTGGCCAATTGGGTCACCATTATTCTTTTTTAATTTAGAGTTAGCATCATAAGGAGTAGATACAGAAGTTACCTTCCAACATTCAAACTTCTTAAGAATCCTTTCAACATAATGTTCTTGTGTTAACATTATTCCATCATCACTCTTTATAACTTTAACTCTCTATATCATATTTACTTTACCCAAATATTTTATATCAAAGTTAGTAGATAAAAATAATTTGGTACGTTCTACAAAATTTAAAAATGTACCAAATATAAGCATGTCATCGACATATAAGCAAATTATCACATAATCATCATCTACTATTTTTGTATAAACGCATTTATCCACCTCAACAGAAGAAAATTTATTTTTTATTAAGACTTGATCTAATTTGCCATGCCACTGTTTAGGAGCTTGTTTAAGGCCATAAAGAAATTTAATTAATTTATAAACTTTTTTTTCTTGTCCAAGAATTACACATCCTTCAGATTGAACCATATAAATTTATTCTTCTAAATCGCCATTTAAAAAATCTATTTTTACATTCATTTGATAGATAAAGAGCTTATGAATCGATGCTAAGGCAATTAAAATTCGAATAGAAGAAATTCTTGTTACTGGTACAAATGTATCAAAGTAATTAATATTTTATTTCTGAGCAAATTATTTAGCTAATAAATGAGCTTTATATTTATCTATAGATCCATCTTAATTAAGTTTTCTTTTGAAAATTCATTTACAACCAATCAGTTTTGCACTAGGAGGTAAATCAGTTAAAATTCATGTATTATTTTTCATGATAGAATCAATTTCAACTTTTATTGCCTCTTTCCAAAATTTAGCATCAAAAGAAGATATAACTTCGAAATAATTTAAAACAAGAAAAGTTTGAAAGCCATTTCCATAAGAAAAAATAATTTTTTCTATGCCTTTTACTTCTTCTCAGTTCCTCAATATTAGAGGTAGATTTATTTTCTTTTTCAATAGGTGCATAAGAGATTTTATTAGATAGTGGAAGAATATATTCAAATAATTTAGCATTCTTTGTCTCAATTATAGTATTACTATCAAGTACGTCACTTTTCAATACCAGAAATCTATATGCAACACTATGTTCAGCATATCCAATAAGCATGCAATCAGCAGTTTTAGAACCTATTTTTCTCTTTTTAGGTTCAGGATAAAGGAATTTAGCAAGGCACCCCCATACTTGTAAATATTTCAGATTAAGTTTATAACTTTTCCACAATTCATAAGGGGTTCTACCTATTCTTTTATAAGGAATTCTATTTTACAAGTGACATGCAGATAAAATAGCTTCACCCCACAAATTTTCAGGTGCATTAGAGCTAACTAACATAGAGTTCATCATTTCTTTCAATGCTCTATTTTTCTTTCAGCTACTCCATTAGATTGAGGTGAATAAGGTGGAGTTACTTTATGAATAATTCCTTTTTTTTTTTTTACAAAAAGCATTTAAAGACAAGTATTCATCACCTCTATAAGATCTTATTCTCTTGACTTTTCTATTAAGTTGATTTTTAACTTCAAATTTATAAGACACAAAAGCATCAAAAGCCTCATTGTTATTTCTAAGTAAATACAACTTGGTAAATCTAGAGAAATCATTAATAAAAATCACATAATATCTCTTTCCACCTCTAGTCATAGTTTATTTTAAATCACCCAAATTTGTGTGAATCAAAAATAATAATTCAGTTTCTCTATTAACTGAAAAATATGATTTTTTAGAAATTTTAGCTTTAGCACATATTTCACATTTATCATAATTATTTGAGTTTAAATCAGATATCAAATCAAGTGATTGCATATTCTTTATATAAGAGAAATTAACATGTTCTAATTTAGCATGCCATAAAGAATAGACTCAATCAAATACGTAGAAGTAGAAATATCATTATAAGTGTCACGCATATATAACCCATGATTACAATGTCCATTTTCAATAAGAATATTATTTTTAGTTAATATGACCTCATTATTTTCAAATATAACCTTTATTCCAACTTTTTCTAACAGTGCCACAGAAATCAAATTAATTCTGATATTAGGAACACAACACATTACCCAATGCCAAAAGTTTACCAGATGTGAGTTTGAGAATAACTTTGCCTTTTCCAAGAACTTGAATAGTTCTCGAGGTCCCAAGATAAACAATTTCTTCTGCTTTCTTAACTTGGGTGTATGATACAAAATTATTTTTATTTATACAAATGTGCCTAGTAGCACCAGAGTCTACCACCCAATTTCTCACGTTGGTCTTAATATTCATTTCTGAAATGACCGCAATAATTATATCATCCGTTTCAGTCAAATTTATTTTTGACTTAGCGGGATTGTCATTTCTTTCACATATTCTCTTGCATTGAGATGCATCATTTATGAAGGATTTATTATTATTTGCATTAGATGTATAACCAAGTTTATTTTCATACCTGTATTCTGTAGTACCATAATCTTCTGACAAACTGACTGAAATGGAAGCAGTCAGAGCAACACCAACATCAACGGTCTTAGGACAAGTATTATATGCCATAGTTTCTTAGATTGTTGAGAAACAATAATAGATTTCACTATTAGTTGTGAAAACAAATGAACTGCAACAATAATAATAATATTTCTTATATAGTAGTATCAACAAGTTACAATAATAATAACAACAATAATAGTAATAATGATGATAATAATAATAATAATAATAATAATAATAAT
>NW_025861580.1:58873-79148 GCF_002878395.1 Capsicum annuum
TGAAATATTTTTTCAGGATTAAACAAGCATTTTCCTCATTAATTAGAGGATATTCAAAATTAAATAAGTCTTCCCAAATAAATCAGAGCATACAGGAATCAACAAAATTAATTATAAACCAACAAGTTTTAACTTAGAAAAGAAATAATAAAATTATTATAAAATAAAAACAAAGTGAAATAAGTGAAACAAATCAAAATATGGCTCAATTGAGCTATCTCTGCTCATCTCAATTATTTTATGAACTAAGTCAAAGTCTAAATGGGTGGCTCCATTGGTTGAACTGTCTCTGCTCATTTTAGTTGTTTTATTAACTAAGTTAAAGTCAAAATGAATGACTCTATCGGTTGAGCTGTATCTGTCTCTGCTCAACCAGATTATTCATTTGAATAATATATTTATCTTCTCTTTTGTTTCACGTAAATTTAACTAATCGGACTAATACTATTCAAACCAATTATGGTTGAACTAATTAAAGGAGAAAATAGTTTTTATATTGTTAGGAGTTGAATAATATACTTATTACACCATTGCTTTAAGGAAGAAAATCTAATCGTGAATATCTTGATTCTTGACAAAGACTGGCACTAACTTATTAAAATTATAATTAATATTGTAAATTATTAAGTAAATTGTGAAAGATAAATTAGAGAGTAAAGAAAAGTGTCACAATTAGTAAGTACTATTTAAGACATATAATACATAAGTGTGCTTTTTAATTTGGTTTCAATGTGTATTTACGCCTTTCATTTTAGGTGTGCATGATCATATATATGTGGCGTCCTATGTGTTTATGCCACATTGAACGTGTATGTCTACTTGTTCAATTTTATACAAGTATAAGTGTTTGGTGTGCATTTAAAATTGGAGGTCGTAGATGTAAATTAAGACAAAGTTAAAGAACAGATTAATGTCAAATCAATACTTTTGATTGAGACTAGCTAGAACTATCCGACTATTCTTGCGTTTGATTTGAATTATAATATTTTTGTCACCAATCATTTAAGTCGCAGTTTTCTACTTACCTTAATTAATATTATGGTGTACCTATCAATTACCTTCCGCAGTTTTACTGTCGTCTCGAGGTATTTTTTTTATCTTTAATTGGAATCCATAGATAACCATACACAAATTTGTATACACGTACTTCTCCATCCGTGGTAATTTTTGAAAATAATTTTTTTCAAATTATATTTATCATTTTAAAAGTTTGAAACAAAGTTAATTTTTTTTTCTTTTTACCCTTAAAAGTAGTTGTTTCTTAAAAACAACAAATATCTCATTAGAGTAAATATTTATTGAATAGAACAGTTACAAATATATTAGATATAAATAAAGATAAAATAGTTAAAAACGCATCCTAGTTAATATTTTTGAAGATATATGTAAATGAAGAATATGATAAATAATTTGAGAAAGAAAGAAAACAAAGTGCATAAACTTATTAATCTATTTTGCTTGCGTCAACATTGATTTGGGCTAAATAATATATCTTTACGTACTATGTTCCTAATAAATGCTCAAAATCATGTTTCATTGGTTTGTTTTATTCTTTATAATAATTTATTTAATTATTAAATCGAACTGCCAACAACATGATTTGTTCTATCTCTTATCTTCAAGTTGTGATCGATGGAATCACTTTTTATAATAAGGGCTAAATATATATTTAATTTACACTTGCTAACAAGACGAATTGTAATAATAAATTGATACTACTTGTAATTGATATTAAATTTTGCTTAAACTAAGTTTCCTTATATTACATGTCTCAGGAACTTTGTCTCCTCCAAAAACAAAAGTAAAAAAAAAAGAACACAAGAAAAATAATAAAGAAAACATAACAAAGCATACCAAAAGAGGAACAACAATCATAACCAACTAAAGTAATAATTAAAGCACAATAAGTCACTATCACCAAATCAGTATGGAACTTTTCGTCCTTACATAAAAGGATAGATTCAACAATAAGGACGATACAATAAAATTTAAGTAATAATCAAAACAAATGAGTGGAACATTTTTGTAGCAATCTTGTCTCTTGTTTAATTGTTGAAAACTTGAGCTTCACATCCCTACAAGAAACTTTCATATCTCGAGATTGGTAAATACCTTTTAGCTCTACCGTAAAAACCACAAATCCACTTGTCCTATTTACTTTACTTATTGTATAAGCAACATAGGGATCCATTACCTTGGCTGAAAAATCAACAAAAGTCACTTTTATCGACGAACTCTCTCTTTTTCGTTGATGATAAAGGTCAAACATCTTCAACCAGACAGTATTTCCTCTGTACTAAATCGAAGCCTTCGTGTTTTCATATTCAACTTCATGATGTGGACGATTTTTTACCACAAAATCGATAGTCAAGTTTTGAGCATATAAAGATGAATTAGGCCATGTTAAAATACTAATATTGGAAGATGTGATTGCTTCAATAGAGAATTTGGGATAATAATTCTTAGAAGACATAAAACTAATAAAACCACTAATAACAAGAAAAAGAAGAAGCCCTACAATAAGGAAAAAAATTACAAGACTTCCTATTAAACCACACCTGTAACGATTCTCACGATTAACAATATAGGGATTGGTTCTCTCTTCCTCCAAAGACATAACTCAGAGAGCTAATAACAATAACAAAACCCCAAAACAATTAGAGAAGTTGAAGGAAAGTTGATGAGTTTTGTGTATTTATAGACATCGAAGGTCACGGGCCCAATATATATTGTTTTCTTGTCTTTAACTTATGTGATATATATAAACTTATAACAACTAATTAAAAGTGATATAATAAAACTAATATAACAAATACTTGTGAAAATATATATTAAAAAAAAAAATTTCCTTATAATGCATGCTTGCATTCCAAGCCTACCTTAAATAGTTTCCTTAAGCATGGTAACAATAAGTTTCCTTATATTACATGTTTCACTTCAGGTACTTTGACTCCTTCAAAATAGTTCATAGTATCTCAACTTTTTCAACTTAGCTAAAGATGGATTAATCTCACCTCCCAATCCATTGTTTCTTGATAATTGGTTTCTGAGATCAAGCGTTACGACGCTTTGTAATATCCCATATTTAAAAGGATACAAAAGTTTATAATTTTAGACTTAATTTGTGCCCATATGCCACATGTAACAGTTTTATTTGTCAGTTTTTAAAGACAAAGCATGTGAATTACACGTACAATATTTTTTTACGCTAATTGTCATTTTATGTACAATCTGTACAAATTTATTAATACTAGTTTAATCACATGTGCCTCGCACGTGTAACTTTTAATTGTTTAAAATTAGACGATTTTGTCTATTGCGAATGTTTTTAATGAAATTCAAAAAGCACAAATCACTTCTCAAAGATCCTTTCACACTCTAATATAATAATATAAACATAATATATATTTTGATTTTACATATATTTTGCTATAAGCATGCGCGTGCGCACACACATATATATATATAAGGTCGGATATCTACTCTTAGTAACATAATTTTTAAATAATTTAGTATAGTATAATTTAATGAATTAAAAGAGATAAAATAATTGTTGTGAATGAACATGACTAACTGTTAGAGTATGAGCCCTACTAATTGCCTATCTATGGAACAGGTAAGTAAACGTGGTTCACAGAAGTAAAAATTGAACACAGTGTTTTTACGTGAAAAATACTCGGCTCAAGAAAGGTATAAAAAACCACGACCTGTACAGCTACAGGATTTAACCCAAACTTCACTAAAACACTTGAGCCTCAACAATCAACAAAATTACAAGACTTCTTGTAAACTAGGAATTAAAACTTCTAACTCCTATCACTACAAAAACACAAATCTTTCCAAGATTAGTGTTCCCAAGTCTTCGAGTTCCCTAACTTGAAGACACAACTCATAACTCAATTTATAGATCACTGAGATTAGAACAATGACTCATTACAATTCAAAGAACCTATCTACTACACACAAAGTCTACGACTTGCTAAGTAAGAGATTAGGTTCTTCTTCAAGTATGTGAACTGATATGTTGATTGTTGATTATCTTTTCAGTGCTTGAGTACTTAATTGAATGCATCTTGGCATATATTAGCACTCCTTCTGATGCAGTCCTTTTTTCTCTATTCTTCTGTCTAGTGTAGCACTCTATCAAGTACCTCCTCTTCTAGTTGTTGTCGCCTCTTTACTCTTTCAGATTTAATGAACTTTTTTGCTTTATCTTCTCTTATTGCTAGACTCCTTGATCATCTTAAATTCTACAAGATTTCTTGTTTCTCTTCTTCTTGATCATCTTAAATTCTACAAGACTTCTTGTTTCTCTTCTTCTTGATTAGGACTTTTTTGCAGGACTTCTTGTTTAACTTTACTTCTGATGTGCCAACTGTTATCCATTCTTGTCTTGTACGCAAAGTTAGCTTATCCATAACTTGTCTGCAGCTAAACTTTTGTTCACTTTGATGTACCAGTTTTCTCAACATATTTTATTTATTTGTCTATCATCAAAACTCCACAGATCCTAACAAATTCCCCCTTTTTGATAATGACAAACATATCAGCACAACATCACAAAAATCTAACATAATCAATAAGGGATTTTAAATAAAAAAAACACAGAATGTAATAAAACAAGTTATCTAGTTGAGTTATAAGCATTGCATAGCCTACTCTTCCCCCTTTTGACATCATCGAAAAGTTATCCCAGCAAGTGAAAATGCTTAATAATCCATGGCCATTTAGCCAATCACTAAGAAAAACAATATTCAGAATATGAGATCATGAATGTAGTATGATAAAACAGAGGCAGAATAAATTTAAAGCAACTAAGTCTATTTCAGTCACTACCAAAATACGACTACATTTACCAGAAGCAACCTAAAAGAGAACAAGACACCAGGGAAGATAACAAAAGGAGACAGTCTAGGAGACAAGTAAAGAGGCTAGATGGATGAAGATGGGAGGATCAAGGAAGTGAGTTTTCTAATGACATCAGCATTTTCAGCCCGCTCTTTTTTCCAACAGGGTAGTGAGAGATGCAATCTGATCTTAAAGAACCCCTTTTTCATCTTCATGAGCAGCTTGAGCAACATCCATTTCACTCTGTTTTGCAGCTAGTCCATTTCACAATCATTGCATTCGATTATCATCACTCCTCATCGAAACAGGTAGCAAAATATGGTCCAAAGTACCTATGATATCCTTGATGGTCTGTGAAAATCACACGTATACACACACACACCAAATTCATCAAAAATAAGGGTGAGCCAAAATTCATAGGGAAGGGCATGACCATTAATTTCCTTGAGAAGAACCCTTTGCATATGCTTTAGTATAAGTAGAGGCAAGTCAATTCGCACCTCAGTGTCCAAAATTTCCATAAGTGTAATATCAAGAAAACTAGCCATACATCTTCTCTCCTTCCTAGGGATAATCATCTTGTGGACTACATCAAAGTAGAGATGATAAAGTAAGGATGTCTCTCTCTTAATAATCCTTGTATGATGGAGCAAGTAAGGATTGCCTGAGAACTTTCTACATATGTCAAGAGCAGAGGTAAGATTGTCCAGAGGTGGCCAAGTGCCTTTAACATAATGACCCCACCCTCCAGAAGGAATATACAAGATTTTAGCAATGGTAGCAACATACAGATTTATTGTAGTCTTTATAATAGTAGTAGAGAACATGTAACCAATACCCACCCTATTTGTATAAAACTCATACATTTCAGGCTTTCCAAAACGCCTTTGAAGATCTCCCTGAAGAAAAAGATAAGACCATCCCTGAAACTCTAATTTTTCCAGTAAAGTCTACATAGCCTTACCCCCAAAGCCACTAACTCTCACTCTGGCTAATTTTAACTTTTGAAAATGAAGATGATGAGACTCAGGAGTGTCTTGATGAGAGCATGGAACAGGAGGCTCAAAATCAGCTTCTAACACAGTAGGATCTAGATGGAAGTCAGAGTCACAGGAGTCAGAGGAAATAGGTTTGCTAACTTATTTCTTTGTGTAAGTAAAAGAATTTGGAGGGGAAACATTTGAGGCGGTGGGAACTTTGACAGTAGAAGGAGATTTTGAAGAGGAGGAGAACTTTTGAGTAGATTTAGAAGAGGGTTTCTTGGTAAAAGGGGGTTTTGGAACTTTGGCCATGATGTATTTTTCTTTTTGACTGATCGAAGAAGAAGATCTGGTGAAGAAGAATGAGAAAAGGTGGAATCAGATATAGATATGCATTGTTTTTGCTAGACAAAGAGCCTCAGCAAAGGATACATCTTCTCGTTGTTTTCTTCCTTGAGTGTGAAGAGTACGGGGGATGGAGACATTTGGGGGGAGTTATAGGGGTAATGTCTTCAACAGTGATGAAAAATGTTTTTTTTGGTAGTTTGGACCTGGACCTTCTGGGGATTAAGTCTGCAATAGGAAGTTCATCTTGATCACTAGAATTATTTTCATCTTTAACAATTTGGAGTGGGACAGGAGGAGGAAGAAGAGGCTTCGATAAGGATGACGGAGGTAAAGGTGTTTGAGTAAAAAGGTTTGGGATGTTTCTGAAGACTGCAAAATCAGAAAATCTTTAGGAAATTTGAGAAGGAATGATGGGAGGTAAAGTAATGTATGGATGAAGAATAATGACGGTGAGGGAGTTTTTGACATAGTCAGTGGATGAGGAAGATGAAGAAGATGAAGAGGAATCCATATTTGGGCCAAAAGATTTTTCTTGAGTGTGAAGATACAATAGAACCAAGAGACATATTTAAGGGAGAACCAAGTAGAATTTAAAGAGGTGGGGGACTATACTTGGCAGAGGCATAATGATGAGTGGTTCTAAACTGATGGCAAAGTGGGTAGCAGCTTTTTGAAAGGAAAGGGACTCTCTGATTTTTGGCGGTTTAAAGGACCATAAGGGAACTAGGTAAGTAACTTGTTTCTCTTTTAGCTACTTGTAAGTAATAGTAATCATACCTGAATGAAAATTTAGACAAGGTTGCTTCTATAATCATGGCTCTCCGCAAAAATCAACACATACATGAGTCATCATGCTCTAAAATCTTGAACTTAGGATACACAACTTAATATGTAAGACTGAATTAACCAACAATCACTTTTTGAGAACAACTTATTCTAATCAAGAATTGAGGGAGACTTATGCAATTCTAATCATCCCCAAGGCTAACCTATTTTTTTCAAAGTGTTCTCTACTTAAAGCCTTAGTGAAAATGTCAGCAATTTGTTCTTCAGTAGAGAAAAACATAATTGATAAATGACCTTTTTTGACATTATCTCTAAGAAAGTGATGTCTACTATCAATATGCTTGGTTTTTTTATGTTGAACAGGATTTTTAGCTATGTTAATGGAACTTATATTATCACAAAAAATAGGAACACAAACAACATCTATACCAAAGTCCATGATTTGTTGCTTAATCCATAGCAATTGGGCACAACAGGAACCTGCAGCTACATATTCAGCTTCAATAGACAAGGCTACTGAATTTTGCTTCTTTGTGGACCAGGAAATCAAACATGATCCAAGGAAGTGATCTATTCCTGTGGTACTTTTTCTGTCCACCAAGTATCCTGCATAGTCAGCATCAGAGTATCCTACCAAATTAAAGTTACTACTTTTTTGGATACCACAAGCCAAGATCACTTGTTCCCTTCAAGTATCTGAAGATTCTTTTTACTGATTTTAGATGTGATTATTTTGGCTTTGCTTAAAACCTATCACATAGCCTTACACTAAACACAATGTTAGGCCTGCTTTCTTTGAGATACAGTAGTGACCCTATCATTTCTCTATACATCTTTTGCTCCACATCAGGACCTGTTTCATCTAGATCAAGCTTTGTGATAGTGAAAATAGGAGTGCTAATCTCTTTTGCCTCTTCTATGGAGAATCTTTTGAGAAGCTCTTAGACATATTTCTATTGGTGTATCATTGTCCCTGAAGCTGACTGTTTTATTTGTAGTCCCAAGAAATAATTCAGCTCTCCCATCATACTCGTCTCAAATTCACAACTTATGAGTTTGGCAAACTCATGAGTCATATTCATATTGGTTGATCTAAAGATAATGTCATCAACATATTCCTGCACAACTAACAAATCCTTTCCATTAGTTTTTAAGAAAAGGGTATTGTCAATTTTACCTCTGGAATGGCCATTCTCCAGTAGAAACTTTGACAACCTCTCATACTAGGCTCTAGGTTCTTGCTTCAACCCATACAGAGCTTTATCCAATTTAAACACATAACCAGGAAACTCTTTGCTTTTAAATCCTGGAGGTTGCTTCACATACACCTCTTCTTTGAGAATGTTATTCAAAAATGCACTTTTTACATCCATCTGGTAGAGAGTAAAACCCTTGTAGGCAGTAAATGCAATAAGTAATCTTATAGCTTCAAGTTTTTCTACAGGAGAAAAAGTCTTATCAAAGTCAATTCCTTCCTCTTGGTTATATCCTTGGACCACCAACCTTGTCTTGTTTCTGATGAATGTTCCATGTTCATCAACCTTATTCCTGTACACACACCTAGTTCTAATTACCGATCTATCTTTTGGGATAGGAACTAAGTGTCATACTTTGCTTTTTTCAAACTGATTCAGTTCTTCCTACATGGCTATGATCCAATCAGCATCAATCAATGCTTCAGTTATCTTCTTTGGCTCTATTTCTGACAGAAATTCCTTGAAGGCACACAAACTTCTCAATCCAGATCTTGTAGTGATCCCAGAGGTGATCTCAATGAGAACATTCTCTATAGGATGTGATCCTTGATACTTGTATCCCTTTGGAATCAAGTCAAGTGAGCTACTAGGATTACTGATGACATTCTGATCTGGGGTAGTCGGTGGCTCAGTTCCCCCTGTCATTGTGCCTTCAACTTCAGTTCCCCCTGTTGAGGTGCTTCCAAGTTTTGTATCACCAGTCAATGGATCGGGTTGTGTAACCTGTTCCTCAACATCATTTCCTTCCTGTAGGTTAGTCTTAACACAAGATTCATTAAAGATCACATGCAAACTTTCTTCAACATAATTAGTTCTATTTTTTAACACCCTATAGGCTTTACTGTGAAGTGAATAGCCTAAGAAGAATCCCTCATCACTTTTAACATCAAATTTTCCCAAATTATCCAAAGATTCTGAAGTGAAAGATGTTAGGCTTTCTTCGTTTTAGTAATTCATATGGAGTCTTCTCTAATATAGGTATGATCATGCATCTATTTATCATGTATGTTGCAGTACTTATTGCCTCAGCCCAAAGGTTTTTGGCAATATTTGCTGTAAGCATCATTGTTCTAGCCATATCCTCCAAGATTCTATTTTTCCTTTCCACCACTCCATTTTGTTATGGTGTTCTAGGAGCTGAGAAGTTATGATCTATACCATTTACTGAACAAAATTCTAAGAGTTATACATTCTCAAATTTTGTACCATGGTCAGACCTTATGGAGACTAAGGAAGTACCTAGTTTTTTTTTAATTTTCTTAAAGAAGATTTTAAAGACATCAAAGGCATCTTTTTTAAAGGCTAGAAATAGCGTCCAGGTGAACCTGGAATAATCATCAACAATTACAAAAACATACATCTTTCAACCTCTGCTTTGAAGTCCCATGGGTCCACATAAGTCCACATGAACCAGGTTAAGTCACTTGGATGTGCTAACATGGTTCTTTGACTTGAAGGAAGACCTTACCTACTTCCCCCTTACACAAGCACTACATAACTTTTCTTCCTTAAACTTGGTCTTGGGTAATCCCAATACTATGTCTCTGGAGGAAAGCATGTTTAGTTGTTTCAAACTTGCATGACCAAGTTTTCTATGCCAAAGGAGGGGATCATTTTTAATTGCACTCATACAAGTTAACTTAGGTCCAGGTACTGCCAAGATGTCTGCTTTGTATACATTTCTGTATCTCCTTGCTGTGAGCACAATTTCTTTGGTGTCCATCCTTTTAACTTTGACTTCTGCAGCAGTAAAAATAACTTTATTACCTTTGTCAAACAGTTGTGAGATGCTCAGCAGGTTATGTTTCAATTCTTCTACAAAATAGACATCTTCCAATGCTTTTGACTCAGATGAGCCAATTTTTCCAACTCCAATAATAATTCCCTTTTTTCTATCACCAAAAGACACTTCTCCTCCATCTATTTTGGAGAGTGAAAGGAACTTTTTCTTATCACGGGTCATGTGTCTTGATCAAGCACTGTCCAAGTACCAGTGCCTTTTACTTCCTTTCACTTTCTCCTGCAAAAGAAATCAATGGTTAGATTTAGGAACCCGGACAAACTTGGGTCCTATTTTATGAGTGAAAGGATGAATTAAGTTTCTTCTAGTCCATACAGGCAATATGTAATTCAACCTATTTCTCTAACCAGAACTGATTTTGTTCTTTTTGATCTAAGAAGATCTGTTGGCCAGGTTTTGTCTGTTTGATCTTCTTTTTTAAGCCACTGGACGTTCAGTGGTGGAATGTCCAAGATTGCCACAAATATAACATAAATCTATAGGATTATCAAAACTTTTGTGAAATTCCAAACTTGCCTTTTCATTGACATTTCTCATACTCAATTTGTGAACAATTCTTGAGGAGTTTGTCCGCCTATTTTCCCTTTCAAAATCAAGTTTTAGTTTATAAACTTCATGATTCATCTTATTGATTTTTCCAATTAAATCTTGACATTCTTTCTTGTATTTAACTAACTCAAGTTCAGCATTTTCTTTTTCTTTACTCGTGGTCTTTTTCCCAGTTCCAGTGAGAGTTAGTTTGAGGACTTCAGACTTAAGATTATTGTTTGAAATCATAAGTTCTATAACCTGTTTCTTGAGAGTGCTATTTTCCTTGTCAACTGTACCTGAACAAGCCTTTATATCAATGAGATCAAATTTTAGACTTGCAAGACTGTTGAACAATTCATCCCTATCAGAGGATAACTCTTGGAAATCATCAATCAATGCACTCATCAAGGAAACAAGTTTTGGTTTTGAAAACAATTACAATTTTTCTTTGAGTTCAAGTATACTTACCTCAGAACTTTCATCTTCTTCATCTAAGTCTGAATCTCCAAAATCCATGAATGCATTTTTATCTACTTCATCTTCATCTAAATCAGATCCCAAGCAGCTATCATTGCATGCTCCTCCTTCCTTTAGCCTTCAGTTCTTTTTCATCCCTTTCCTTCTTCCATTCTATTTCCCAGACTGGACAATCTTTGATCTGATGATCAGTTTTTCCATATTTGTAGCAACTATTTGGATTGTCAGTGGAACGTTTCTTAGTACCTGTTCCCTTCTTCTTCTTAAAGAATTTGCTGAAATTTTTAGTTATAAAGGCAACTTGCTCCTTATCAAGTTCAAATTCCTCATCACTATCAGAAGATTTTAATGTTAGAATTTTCTCAGGAGCAACTTGTTCTTTGGTTCCATCAATTTCCATTTCATAATTTCTTAAGTTCCCTACTAGTTCATCTAGTGCCATGCCTTCAAGATCCTTATTTGCCTCCCTGATTGCAGTCACCTTAACATTCTATTTTGATTTAGGTAATATCCTTAGTACCTTTTCAACTTGTTCTTCCTCAGAGATGACCTTTCCCAAGGAAGTCAGTTCATTTGTTAAGGTGGTAAGCCTTGTCATCATCTCATGCAAGGTTTTGTTTTTCTTCATTTTAAATGTCTCATACTCAGTGAAAAGAAGAGAGATCCTGAACTTTCTTACTTGAGAAGTACCTTCATGGGCATTCACTAGTGCATCCCAAATTTGCTTAGTAGTAGTGCTGGTGGATACCCTGTTGTATTCAACAGGTCCTAGTCCGCAAACCAAGATGTTCTTGGCCTTTGAATTTTTCTTCAAAGCCAACAAGTCATCAGGAGTAAATTCACTCCTTATTTTCTTGACTTGTTCACCATCAGCCATCTTTATTGAAATAGTAGGACCATCAGTAATCCTGTCCCATAATTCATAATCTTCACCTTGGATGAACATTTTCATCCTTGCTTTCTACCAGATAAAGTGAGAAACATCAAAAAGTGGAGGTCTTGTAATTGACTGACCTTCACTGTGTGACCAGAAGGAGATGCGGAATTCATCATGTTGATCCTTTTCTTAGGCGCTAGCCTTATTTAAGACAACCCTCTCTGATACCACTTGTTAGAGTACGAGCCCTACTAATTGCCTATCTATGGAACAGGTAAGCAAACGTGGTTCACAGAAGTAAAACACCCGGCTCAAGAAAGGTGTAAAAAACCACGACCTGTACCTCTACAGGATTTAACCCCAACTTCACTAAAACACTTGAGCCTCAACAATCAACAAAATTATAAGACTTCTTGTAAACTAGGAATTAAAACTTCTAACTCCTATCACTACAAAAACATAAATCTTCCCAAGATTAGTGTTCCCAAGTCTTAGAGTTCTCTAACTTGAAGACACAACTCCTAACTCAGTTTATAGATCACTGAGATTAGAACAATGACTCATTACAATTCAAAGAACCTATCTACTACACATAAAGTCGACGACTTGCTAAGTAAGAGACTAGGTTCTTCTTCAAGTATGTGAACTGATATGCTGATTGTTGATTATCTTTTCAGTGCTTGAGTACTTAATTGAATGCATCTTGTCGTATATTAGCACTCCTTCTGATGCAGTCCTTTTTTCTCTATTCTTCTATCTTGTGTAGGACTTTATCAAGTACCTCCTCTTCAAGTTGTTGCCGCCTCTTTACTCTTTCAGATTTAATAGGACTCTTTTGCTTTATCTTCTCTTATTGCTAGACTCCTTGATCATCTTGAATTCTGCAAGACTTCTTGTTTCTCTTCTTCTTGATTAGGACTCTTTTGCAGGACTTCTTGTTTAACTTTACTTCTGATGTGCCAACTGTTATCCATTCTTGTCTTGTACGCAAAGTTAGCTTATCCATAACTTGTCTGCAGCTGAACTTTTGTTCACTTTGATGTACCAGCTTTCTCAACATGTTTTATTTATTTGTCTATCATCAAAATTCCATAGATCCTAACACTAACCAACACTTGTTCGCCTGAAAACAACCTAAAAATACTTTTAGTGTGGTGTGATATTATCAAACCGTACGAGTCTTCCCAACAACCTATAAGTAGAAAGGAGTACTAAATATTAAAAAAAAAAAAAATTAAGTGAATGAGTATTTGAATCGTTTTGGTTCAACACTGTACCTTTTTTCAGCATAAAAACTATATTGCATCGTAGAAATGTTATACAACTTAAAGGGAAAATAAACTTCTTCATTATTATCAGTACAAAAATATTTGCAACACCATGGCTAGTCGATGAATTCCCTACTTCCTTCTAATGGTGTTTTTCTCATTAGCGTTAGGACTAAGTAATTACTTATAAAAGCTCCAATCCACCAGTTATATTATCAACCACAGGGCCGAGCTATCATGGATTCAGGTGATTTATTCAAAATCCTTTGACAATAAAGTACATTGTTATAAATGGTTAAAATTATTTTTAGTATACAATAGATGGTGAACCTCCCCGTAGACCTTTTTGTATGTTTACTTTTTATATTTAAAAGTCACTTAGTAAAAATTCTAACTCTATCGCTGATCAATATGTCAGTCATCTAAAGTATAGCTAATCAGTGTCCTTGAGTTTGGTGCAATTTGAATTTTTTTGAAGCATCAATTGTAATAGGAAAAAATATATAAAGTAGCATACTTAAATATTAAATTACAAAAAATAGCAACACTTTTATCAAATTACATTTTGTAGCATATGTATTTTTATGTATTTATATTTTTGTAGCAACAATTTACAAAAATACAAAATACATATCGATCATAAGAGCAGTAAAAAAATCATATGTATTTGTATTTTTCTAGCAACAGTTTGCAAAATCATGTTTCATTGGTTTGTTTTATTCTTTATAATAATTTATTTAATTATTAAATCAAACTGCCAACAGCATGATTTGTTCTATCTCTTATCTTCAAGTTGTGATCGATGGAACCACTTTTTAAGATAAGGGCTAAACGAGACGAATTGTAATAATAGATTGATACTATTTGTAACTGATATTAAATTTTGCTTAAGCTAAGTTTCCTTATATTACATGTCTCACTTCAGGTACTTTGTCTCCTCCAAAAACAAAAATAAAAAGAATGACCCAAGAAAAATAACAAAGAAAACATAACACAGCATACCAAAAGAGGAACAACAATCATAACCAACTAAAGTAATAACTAAAGCACAATAAGTCACTATCACTAAATCAGTATGGAACTTTTCGTCCTTACATAAAGGATAGATTCAACAATAAGGATGATACAATAAAATTTAAGTAATAATCAAAACAAATGAGTGGAACATTTTTGTAGCAATCTTCTCTCTTGTTTAATGGTTGAAAACTTGAGCTTCACATCCCTACAAGAAACTTTCATATCTCGAGATTGGTAAATACCTTTTACCTCCACCGTAAAAATCACAAATTCACTTGTCCTATTTTCTTTACTTACTGTATAAGCAACATAGTGATCCATTACCTTGGCTGAAAAATCATCAAAAGTCACTTTTATCGACGAACTCTCTCCTTTCCGTTGATGATAAAGGTCAAACGTCTTCAACCAGACAGTATTTTCTCTATACAAAATCTAAGCCTTAGTGTTTTCACCGATAATGATGAAATAGCTCTTGGACAGCAACAGTGAAATGACGAAAATTGCCCTTCAAAAGCTGCCCAAAATGACGGAAATAACCCTTGGAAGCTGGCAGGTGGAGGTTGTCCTGCCAACTTCCACGTGCCTTCTTTGATCAGTTGTTCACCAGTTATATATATGGATATGGAATCAACAAATGAAAAAATATGTATTTTTGAGTGTGTTATTTCATTCTAATTTCACCCTATAGCACTTTTTAACATAGTAACAAGGATATTATGTGAATTAGAAAACCTTCTATTCTTTCCCATCAATGTCCCAACAACCGCAACCGGCAAAGCCACTGACTCAGCTCCCAGATCCGCCGAAACCACCAGACATGATGTCAATTGAAACACCACAACAACAAGCAAATGGTGAACCCACCCCAAATATCAAAGAAAGTTTCAAAGACAAACTTTTGAACAAGGATTGTTCCATAAACAAGGACTATGCTCGTAGGATGGGGAAACAACCACTCTATGAGGAGGACGATTGCGACACCGTTGATCTGCCAGACGAGGACAAATCCCGAATCTACATACCCTGGCAATTCTCAGTAATTGTCAAGCTATTCAACAAAAGACTAGCACACAATTACCTGAGAATCAAATTACAGGACACATGGAAGCCAATTGAACCCCTCATCCTTATCGATCGGGGAAATGACTTCTATACTGTCAAGTTCATCAAGTCAAAAAATATGCTAAAAGCCCTCCATGAAGGACCATGGTTTGTAACTGGCCACTTCCTATCCGTTAGGCAATGGGAGCCGAATTTCGCGCCACACCACGCAACACAAAGCCACACTGCAATATGGCTTAGATTAGCTAGCTGCCGACTAAGTTCTACTACCAAACAATCTTGGAGCGGATAGGGTTAAAAAATGGGAGCTCTACTGAAAATTGACACATGCACATCTTCTACACTGCGCGGAAGATATGCACGTATATGCATCCAAGTTCCCCTAGACGTCCCTCTAAAAACTCAAGTGAACATCAGGTGCCACCAACAAAGGGTCATCCATAAAGGAGAAGGAATAAAGTTGAAAAACTCGAACATATTGCCAAAACTTGTGTCCACGTCAGACCCATAAACATAATGGAAGTTGGATCGTCGGAGGCCACTCCCTATCTATATCCTTCCGACAAAGACGACTGGCAAGTCGTCTCCTTTACCAGGCAAAAATCCACAACGAAGCACTCAACACTAAATAATGAAACCACAAAAATGAGACAAGAGCGACCATCCCAGGTAAGAAAGAACATTGCACAAACAGGTATGCTCCCTACTCATCAATCTATTCCAAATCCCATAGTCAAAGATGTTGACTTACAACATACAAACAAAAAGGGATACTAAAATTGGAAAGAATAAGAGAAACAAAGTTGACGCGGGGCCCACACGCCAACAAGCCAATAAATGCCCTGCCAAGGACAGTTCCCATAACCCACGTGGAGAATTGGAGCCCACCCACCATTCGTCTCCTATTAATTACCCTGTCTATCACTCATTTAATTTGGGTAGCCCTAACCGGGCCCCATTCCCAACTTCAACACGCCAGGCTTCAATGGAGGCCTCTGTCCCTACAACTTTTGGGGAGTTAACCAAAGTCGGTACTAGGGGTAATCATCACCCTCAATCGATTGACATGACCGATGTGGTCATGTCAATTAACTCCTCTAATACCCCTCCCTTAATCCCCAATCAATGCGCCAAACATTTGCAACTTGAACAAGCTCAGTTAAGCAATGGCGAACCCCTCCACCTCAAATAATTCACCGCTCAAAGAATCTCTGATCTTCATCTCAACCCCTCACCCGCCCAACAAACTTCCAATGTCATGAGTAGAACTAGTGCTAAAGGGGAAGTCCATCTCCCACTGTGTTATAGTGGACCAACCAATAATACTAGTGATAGAAGACCCAGCGTGGATGGCCCAAATTATCAAGGAGGGGATAGGCAAGATTGCCGAAGGGTTAGGGCATCAACTTTGGTGTCAAACATTACTGCAAGCACAAATGATGGGGACTCTCAACATCGTAAACTCTCAAGATTTCAAATCCCTTGCCAGCCATACGTTCAAAAGCATACCTTCCTACCCCAAAATTCCTTACCTCTTGGAATGGGAGACACTGAACTTTGTATTGTGGATTCCTCCGACATCACAACCCCAACATGCCCCCATTACTCTACTGAGTCAACAAAAGTCAACAAAGGAAGACGCCCAAAAAAAAGCAAAACCAACTATCTTAGAGGAGCTCCAGAAAGCAAACTCAGAGATGGAAGAGTTCTTGGCAACCTTCACGGAAGTCAACGTAAATTTCTTCATGGTAGAGAAGCCACTTTGGAAAAAGTACACAGAGCCCTGCAGCGTAGCTACTATTATACACTGTCCGAGGGACATGAAAACGTTAAAACTCTCTCTGAAGAACATGCTAGTGGGGATGAATGCGGCAGCCTACCTGAGCCTTTATGTAGAGCAGGGACAGGCTTCTCATCAGGACAAAGGCAAGAGCCCAATACTTAACCACCCACCAATCCTACTGACTCCATGAATATCATCATCTGGAACAATAGAGGCGCCAATAGCGCGAGCTTCAAACGATAATGCAATGCTCTTATCAACACTCATAAGCCCTCCGTCCTTGTCCTCTTGGAAACCAAGATGGTGGATCATAGGCATCCCGTGGAAATCTTCAAATTTGACTCCCACTTTAAATCTAGTTCTGAGGGTAGGAAGGGTGGCATCATTTTTATGTTAAAAGAGGACACTGTGAAACTCCAGAATTTTTCCACCTCACCTCAAGGAGTCCATACTCTTGTAAAGGTAAATTCCCAACCCTCACCCTGAAGTCATTATGGCCATCAAGTCCTTCAAGCCCCTTAAAGCTCGTGGCCCTGATTGACCCCATCCTCTTTTCTACCAAAAATTTTGGAATGAGGTAGGACCTAAGGCCATATCCTTCTGCAAGGATGTCTTCTCCAACTCTAAAATCCATGCAACTCACAATACAACTCTTTTGTGTCTCATCCCCAAGTGTAGAAATGCCTCTAATCTTAAAAATTACAGACCAATTGACCTCTGTAACACCTCCTACAAGGTGGTCATAAGATAATTGTCAATAGAATCAAGCCCTTCCTCCAAGATATCATAGGGCCTACCTAGGCCAGCTTCCTCTCCAACAGAAGGGCCTCTGACCAGGCCATTATTATCCAAGAATACATTAGTCATTTCAGTAGAATGAAAGGGAAAAAGGCAAGCATGGTCCTTAAAATTGACCTAGAAAAGGGTTTTCATAAACTTGAATGGTCCTTCATTAAGGACACGCACAAGTTCTTTGGTTTCCCACCAAAGTTGTCTAAGCTCATCTTGTCTTGCATCAGCACCTCTTCAATTGTTGTCCTTGTTAATTCTAGAAAAACTTCCTTTTTCAACCCCTCTAGGGGTATAAGGCAAGGAGATTCAATCTCCTCTTACATATTCATTATGTGTATAGAGAGACTATCTAGGGGCATTGAAATTGAGGTGAAGTCAAAGAACTGGAATCCTGTCAGCATCTCTCATGGGGGCCCTAAACTTTCACACCTCTTCTTTGCGAATGACCTCACCCTGATTGCTAGAGTCAGCGCTCAAAAATGTCATTCGATTGTAAACTTTCTCACCATCTTCAGCAAGCTTTCTGGGTAAATCATTAACCATAATAAGGCCAAGGTCATCTTCTCCAAAAACACCTCCTCAACACACATAGCCATGTGCTCCCAGATCCTTAACATCCACCCTTGTGACAACTTTGGAAAATACCTTTGCTTCCCCATCTTCCAAAGCAAGCCAAAAAATAGTGACTTCCAATTCATTATTGACTCTATGAACTTTAAGTTGGCAGGTTGGAAGGCCAAAATATTGAACATAACAGGTAGAGCTGTCCTTACCAAGTCCACTCTTAGTGCAATGCCTACTCACATCATGTAATACATCAGAATCCCCAAGACAGTCACTGAGTCCTTTAACAAAATCCAAATAGAGTCACTGAGTCCTTTAACAAAATCCAAATAGACTTCGTTTGGGGGACCTCCCCTGACAAGAGAAAACTTTACTTGCTTAATTGGGATACCCTCACCGGCCATAAAAAAGATGGTGGACTTGGCCTCCACAAAAGTGAGTTGAGAAATAGAGCTATGCACGTTGGCCTTGCATGGAGGCTCTTCCACAACTAACCTCCATATGGGGTCAAGTCATGCTCTCTAAGTTTTATAATAACCAAGACTCACCAACTCCTAAAAGAATTACCTCCAGAACTTGGAATTATATCAAAAGATGTTGTCAATGTTGCACCTTAGGCATTCGATAGAGAGTGGGAAAGGGTGACAAAGTGAGCTTCTGGGGTGATACTTGGATACCACACCTTGGCAGCCTTAATAGTGTGACCCATGGACCCGTTGGACCCAACACCCTTCAAATCACTGTTAAGGATGTCTACAAGAATGGCAGTTGGGACTTTACCCTAATCCCCTTTGATCTTTCTATTATCATCAGGCAAGTCATCACCAACATGCCTATTAGAGCCAGCGACACTAACATGGATGCTGTCATCTGGAATTGCTCCTCTAATGGTAAATTCACTACTAGTAGCATAATTCCATCCTCTTCAAACAGCATCCCATAGTGAATGAAAACTGTGCATACAATACCATCTACCCAAAAATCTAAAAAATGCACACCCCTAACAAGATCAAAACCTTTCTTTGGCTCTTCACCTATAGGAGGCTCCCAACAAACAGTCATCTCAATCATATTGGCATCAATATTTCCCCCTTTTTTCTATTGATGCAGCAATACTGTAGAGGACCTTCACCATATCTTCTTCCAATGTAGCAATGCACTCCATTTCTGGGATTACATTCAGGCCAAAAGCAACTACAAGTTCCGCTCAGGTTGGACCAACCTGGTGGCATGGCCTGAAATTTGGGACAACCTGCTTGGGAAGCCCTTTAGAAATTGGCTCAACTGGGATGTCTTGCTACCTTACTGTCTCTGGGCAATTTGGTTGACTACCAATGATAATTTTTTCAATAATAAGCATTCTACTACTAGAGTGGAAGAGGTTATTGCAAAAGCCACTGAATTCACTCTTATTGGCAGAAACAACAGCGCCCACATACACCGGAGGGCTAAAGCAATTACCTTCAAGTAGAATCCCCCTACTAAAGGAGGGATTAAACTTAACACTGATGGCTCCGCAAAGGACAACCCTGGACCTAGGGGTTTGGGGGGAGTTTTCAAAAACAGCCATAGGGAATGGATCCTTGGTTACTACAACTATATCCCTCACACAACCCCCACCATGGCTAAACTTCTGGCCCTTAGAGCAGGACTGTTGGTTGCCAAACAGCACCATATCAACTCATTCGTTATCGAAATGAACTCTTCTTCAGCTATCAATATTTTACAAAATGACCACCCGTTGTACACTGACATTGTAGCTGAGTGCAGGTCCTTGCTACAGGAATTAGGAGTAGCCACGCCAGCGCAGATCTTTAGGGAGAAAAATGCAGTAGCTGATTGCTTGGCGAAGGAAGGGGCCAGGATCGACTACTCACCAAACCTT
>NW_025861580.1:82148-105721 GCF_002878395.1 Capsicum annuum
TATATATATATATATATATATATATATATATATATATATATATATGTTGCTCTTTATATGATATTCGATTCAATGTTTTGAGTAGAGTTTAATTAATCTGTATTTATAAAAGAAAGTTTTATTTTGAAAGTAAAACACTCTATTAAATGATTCGATATTTGAGTAGAGCTTAATTAATCTGCATTTATAAAGAAAATATTTATTTTAAAAGTAAAATACTACCTATTAAAAGAGATTTTGTATCTCGAATTCGAACCGAAGATATCTCATTGCATTTAACAAGGGCTTTTAATTTTTTTTTTTTTTTTTATGATCATCTATACAAAGGATCAGATATATTTTAAAAAAATCTTCATGTATTAATTAAAGTAATTATTGCATCCCCATATAAATCAATCATTTTTAACATATAGATAAGGAATTATTATCAATTTAATAATGCAAAGTTATTCCATTTCACTTTGAAAAGGCAAAGTAGCGTTGGACAATTCAAGTGCACTTTTAGGTAGATTTTATAAGTTTTATTAATCTAAATATATAAATATTAGAGTAAATGCTCTATTTTCACCCTGATCTATATACGAAATTGCTAAGATATATCCGAACTTTAGGAAGGTCCTATTATCCTTGGACTAATTAAAATCGTATTAACACACTGAAGGTCCACATAGGCACACATATGTACCACGTAGGCACTAAGGTTATTAAAAATACGATTTTAATTAGTTCAGGGGGTAATAGTGTCATGACCCGACTCGAGGCCCTGGCAGCGACGGGCATCCCAACCCACGAAGGTTCGAGATACCCTGTCTATGCCCAACCCACTAGTGATATTGTCCGGTTTGGGCCCAGGCCCGCACGGCTTTAAAACGTGTCACTACGAAATAAAACTTTCTTACTTATATACCCAACATCCCTCCTGTGTTTTGCCGATGTGGGACTCCTTCCTAAGTTGGGGTGTTACATACACCCCCCTTATGGACTCAGCATCCTCGCTGAGGTTTGCCCCACCGAATGAGATTTGCCTAGACTCAGGACTGAGGTTTGCCCCGCCTTACCGGGATTTACCTACACTCAGTTTGAACTCTGACTGACGCTGAGGTTTGCCCCACCGAATGAGATTTGCGTAGACTCAGGACTGAGGTTTGCCCCGCCTTAACGGGATTTGCCTAAACTCAGTTTGAACTCTGACCCACATCGACAGGGACGACACAACCTGGCTTTGATACCATTCTGTCATGACCTGGCCCGAGGCCCTGGCCGCAACGGGCATCTCGACCCACGAAGGTCCAAGATACCCCTGTCTCTGCGCAACCCACTAGTGATATTGTCCGCTCTAGCCCCAGACTCGCACGACTTTAAAACGCGTCACTAGGGAGTAAGACTTTCTTACTTATATACCCAACATCCCTCCTGTGTTTTGCCGATGTGGGACTCCCTCCTAAGTTGGGGTGCTACAAATAGGAACCTCCTGAAGTTTGGGTGTGTCTCAACAATTTTGTGTATAGTTTAGAGTGGAAACTGAACATTTTCTCAAAATATTATTTAAGAGTTTAAGTTTTGTGCATCGTTGATATACATATTTTCGTCCTATTATGACTTCTTATGTTAAACCTAATATGATAATTTAAAATAAAGTAATAAATAATTTGTTATATTTAATTAAGTTAAATTGATTGTACAATTCTTTTTACCTGTAATTAATTACCTATTAATAAATACCTTTTATGCACTAAGTGCACAATATAAATTTGCACTCTAATTACATAATAATTGTACTTATAATACTTTCCTCATACATACAAAAGTGTCAAATTTTTAGTATTCTCTCATTATTTCCAAATTCCAAAATAAAAATAAAAAATACACTCTTTCTTCTTCTTCTTCATCATTCAATAGAAAAAAAATGTTATCTTCATCTTCTTTATCTTACAACATAAAAAGTCATCAAAATCTAATACAAATATTGATGATTTATCTCTAGTTAAAGCAGCAACAATGGCTAATTGGTATGAGGAATTTGAAGTACTTTCAAGAAATTAGTTATAAAAAGTCACAACAAATATCATCAAAATACAAGGAACAAGTTCAAGAATTGCCACAATATTCATCATCATCATCTTCAAATAACTTTTTTATTCCAATAAAATTAAGTAGTACTAGGGATCTAAGCTGCTTAGACTCTCCAAAAATATTGTTGCATCAAAAATACACTAATAATAATATTTCCCTTCTTGATAAATATGAGATTGAAAGAATATCAAGTCAACTAGATGAACACATATAAAGTACTAAAGAGAAAATTAAGAATAGTGAGAATAAAAAGTTGAATATTTTTAAAGGTTTTTTATTGTTAAATATTAACAGATGATGATGAATATATGTGTTACAAGTTCATATGATGACGTGACACAGTCGCCGGTATGGTGGTGAAGTTTGATTCTTGCCAGTTGCCGGCCATGGAGAAAGGGTTCGTAATGGTCAGACGAGAATTCAAAATTTTAATTTGATGAATACGGTTTATAACGTTCTTATTATTGAATTAATTGTATTTTAAGAATTATTGTATTTATGATGTTTGTTAAGATTTTAGTATGCTCGTATATAGTATGTTTCATGTTGAAATATTGTGTTCAGATGAATTCATTGTATATTTAGAATTATGCATTCATATTGTTTTTTTTTTTTGTTAGACTTTAGTAATATGTTCGTATGTATTATGTTTCATGTTGAAATACTGAGTTCAGATGAATTCGTTGTAAATTTAGAACTGTGCATTCATAATTTTTTTTATTTTTTTTAAGATTTTAGTAATATGTTTGTGTGTATTATGGTTCATGTTGAAATACTGAGTTTAGATGAATTCTTTGTATCCTTAGAATTATGCATTCATAATTTTATTTTTTTTTAAGATTTTAGTAATATGTTCATTGTACTATGTTTTATTTTGAAATATCGAGTTCAAATGAATTCGTTGTATCTTTAGAATTATACATTCATGATGTTTTTTGAGATTGTAGTATGCTCATATATATTGTGTATCATGTTGAAAATACTGAGTTCAGATGAATTCGTATTGAAAGTTTATAAACTTTTATTGGTTGAAATATTGAGTTTAGATTAATTTGTCGCATCTTTAGAATTATGCATATTATGCATTCATGATGTTTGTTGAGATTTTAGTATGTTCTTACATATTATGCTTCCTATTGAAGTGTCGAGTTCAGATGATTTCGTTGTATCTTTAGAATTATGTATTTATGATATTTTTTGAAATTTTAGTATGTTTATATATATTGTGTTTCACGTTGAAAATACTAAGTTCAGATGAATTCATTATGAAAGTTTATTACGTAACTTTTATTCATTTGACCATTCATTATTCGAAGTTCGTTACCCCAATTTATCTGAATTCACATAGTGATGTGCTTACAAAGGGAAAATACTCAGTAGGAACTTTTATATTTTCTTAATTTTCGTATCTTAAGTTTGAGACTTCTAATTATCAGTTACATCCTATCATATTCCTAGATGGTGTGAGTTTGTAAGTTTAATATAGGCATAAATGTGCGATATTTTGATACATTTAATTCACACTCTTATATTTGAATGTCATTCAGAAATTAAATTTTGAGTAAATATTAATTAAGGTTGGTGATAAAAATGATAATACTTGCTGAGTAAAAGTCTAGAAATGTGTTCTATTCTTTTGCTGCTTCAAATGGTATGTGTGTCTCTCTATATATAAAGGCTAATTTTACTTGATCCGAGAATCTTTTGAAAATAGCGGCTCTATCTTCATGAGGTAGTTATAAAGTTTGTGTATACCTTGTTTTCTTCAGACTGATCAATAAGATTACACTAGGTAGTTAGTGGTGTCTTTAAGATGATTTTACTTGAGCTGAGGGTCTTTCGTAAATAGCCATTCTACCTTCACGAGGTATGAATACGATCTGCATACACTCTATTCTCTTTGGACTTAAACTCTGAAATTACACCGAATATATTAATGTTGACGGTGATAGTTTTAAGATAAATATGTAGCATGTGATCACAAGTTGCTATTTTAGTACTTGAAATTTGAATAAATTTTCCGCATCTAACCTTTATAATAAATGTACTATATTTTGATACATTTAATTTACACTTATATTTGAATGTCATTCAGAAATTAAATTGCTTGATCAAATGGTGATTTTAAGCTAATTTTATTTGATCCGAGAGTTTTTCGAAAATAGTCCCTATATCTTCACGAGGTCGTTAGAACATGCACAACGGAAGCAATAATTCTACAGGATCAATAACTTACATATAATCTAGATAACGTAATCAAAACGACAATTAGAAAACTTACCTCTTGAAGCTTTCACAAATTTCGTTTAGTGCCTTGGCCTCCAGTTCCGCAGTCTTCTATTACTGCCTGACTTAACCTCTGCTTATCAAACTTGTGAGGGTAAGTCTTTTTGGATTCAAAGAAAGATGGAATAATAATCTCTTCTGAACCCTAAACCCTATTTATATATAAGGGAAAATCAAGAGGTAAATGTTTTTAGGCCTCTTTAGTTGTCCTAAACGTTTTAGGCCTCTTTAGTTGTGCAAAACGTTTTAGGCCTCTTTAGTCAGAAGATATTATTTTCCTTCCAGAAGACCAATCAATAATATTACTTCTTCTAGTAAATTCTTTTTTTCTTTTCCAAAATTGATTAGTTAATCAGGTATAACAGGGACCGCAAATTTATTAAGTGAGACTTCCAATTATGATATTAATTCAGTGATGAAAGAATTATTATATCATAATAAATTATAAATTATTCCATTAAAAATATGTAATTGCAATCCTCGATTTAATTTCGAAATTTACCATTACATCTTATTTAACTCCCCATGTTAGAATTACCGACACCAATCAATTAAATTAAATTCTCTGACAAATTTAACTCATTGATTAATTTAATCCTTTATTATAATGCTTAACTTATTTCACATGACACATACAAAATCCACCTGCAGGATTTTCACGTGAAAACTTCTATCTCATGTTCGAGACATGATTTTATCAACTAATTAATATTTCACTAAGTGATTCGTCATCATCCAACCTATCAGGAATATGTTGACTCACAAAAGAGTCTCACCTTTTAATAGATTAAAATGATAAAACAAACCGCATAGAGCATAATAATTATATCAAGATTAAGAGTATAAGCACATGTAATGGTCTAGAGAAATCGTTTATAAATTATCAGAACATAAACGAATATCTCTAATTGGTCCATTCAATACATACAAAATGTATTAGCACAAGAAACCGGAATATTACCACTCCCATAATTAAGATCAAATTGTATATAATCTTGTGCTACAATGATCAAGATGTTTGTCCTTCCTCATCTTTGATTGTGAACATTAATTTATTACTTATAAGAACCGATAATTTTAATCTTTCGTGCATGAGCTAAAATACTCCATACACAAAATTGTCTACTATACAAGTAAAGGACACACATGTTAATGCAATGATCTATTCAAATAAATATTTTATTAATATAATAAATACCCTTTATATGGGATGAAAATATAATACTATAATTCAAATTACATGGTTAATAGTATATCCTAACAGAGGTAGGTATAAGTATTGCTTATATTCTATTTTCTCCAGATCTATTAATAAGATTATACTAGAGATATTGTTGTTGTTCTTAGTGGTGCCTTTAAGCTAATGTTACTTGAGCTAAGGGTCTTTCGAAAATAACCGCTCTACCATCACGAGGTACGAATATGATCTGCATATATTCCATTCTCTTCAAATTTGAACCATAAAATTAATTGGATATATTATTGTTCTCAGTGATTGTTACAGAGTGGTAGTTCGACTGGCTATATTGTATGGAGCAGAGTGTTGGCCAGTTAAGAACTCCCACATTCAAAAGTTGAAGGTAGTGAAAAAAGGATGTTGAGATGGATTTGCGGACTTATTAGTAGGGATAGGACTAGAAATGATATTATTTGAGAGAAGGTGGGCGTGGCTTCGGTGGAAGACAAGATGTGGGAAGTGAGGTTGAGATGGTTTAGGCATGTGATGAGGTGGAACACAAATGCCTAGTACGGAGGTGTGAGGGCTTGCTATGGATGGTTTCAGACGGGGTAGAAGTAGGCAGAAGAAATATTGGAGGAAAGTGATTAGGCATGACATGGAGAAGTTACAACTTACAGAGGACGTGACCCTTGAAAGAAAGGTGTGGAGAACGCATATTACGGTAGAGGGTTAGTGAGAAGGTGCTCGTCTTTACTAGTAGGACAGAGTGCTTTTTCTGGCGATTTTACCTGTAGTCTAAGTATTGTGAATGTGCCTTGAAGTTTCTTATTCGTGGTGTTTTGGGCATGTTTGTGATTTTAGATATGTAGTTTGTAGTATACTCTGCGGGCATCTCATTTCTTCTATTATGTAGTGGTGCATTATAATATTTTGATTGTTTATATTTATGTTCGCTGCTTGGTATACTGTTATTTGTCATGAATCGAGGGTCTAAAGGAAACAATCTTTCTACTGTATCTGAAATAGTGTTATCAACTGTGTAAACTTTACACTCTTCATATTCCACTTTGTGAGAATACATGAAATATATTCCACTCTGTGAGAATACATGGAATATGTTGTATGGTAGTTTCATGCCAATATAGCATATGATGAGAAGTTGTTATTTTAGTACTTGAAATTTGAATAATATGTTATGCATGTAACCATAATAATAAATGCTTTCATATAGGCCAAAGTCATCGACAGACACTTAAACTTGTTTCGAAAATTCACTTAGACTCCTCAACTATGACCTATACCTATTAGGCCCCTAATCTACCCGAATTTTGATTTAATTGGGTCTTTTTTGCCTACATGGCACTGTACGTATTTTCCACTCAATAGAGATGCGTGAGACACGATTTTTTAACTAAATAGCGAATAAAAATTTGCCAAGTGGCACTGAGAGCCCAAAGAAAATTTAATAAAACAAGTTTTTTAAGATAATCTTTTTCTCTTCCTCTTTCTTTTTCATTTTCTTTTTAAATAATTTTTTCTCTCTCCTCTTCATAATTTTTTCTCTTACAACTCTTTGCCATTTCTTAAGCTCTTTCTTTCTCTTCCATTTCTTACTCTTTCTTTCTCATTTTTTTTTTTAAATAATGTTTCTTTTTTTCCTCTTCATAGAATATAATTATATCTGCCACCACTCTACATCAAATATTTACGATCGAACTTCTCATTTCATCGAAATTGAAAATTTTTATTTTGGGTATTGAACTTATGATGAAATAAGTGTGGTAAAATTAGATAAGATTTGTTGAAAAAATATCTTTGGAACTAAAAATTTAATGAAATTGGTTCGAAAATATCGAAATTTGGGAATTTTTTGACGAAATTGGTGTGGGAATTTGGGGAATTGGAGTTTTGAGCTGTTTCTGTTGAAATGTTGAAAATTGGAGGTGAAATTTAGTGAAAAGATTCAAACTTTTGGAAGATATAAAGTGAATTTTTGATAAGTTTTGGTGTATTTTTTTTTATTGAATTGGCATTATGAGACTCGTGTTGTGAGGAGAAGTTTTTGACAATTTTGAGCTGATTTTGTTGAAGTGTTTCAAGATTTGGAGGTGAATTTGATGCCTTTTTTGTTAGATTGGTATTACCAGATTCGTGTAGTTAGGCGTTTCCGATGTTTTGAGCTGATTTAGTTGAGGTTTAGGAGAACTTGGTGCATTTTTGTTATATTGGCATTACCAGATTAGTGTGGGGAAGAGAGAGTGGAGGGGGGGTTTGAAGAAGACGACGACTAGGGGGCGGGAGGTGTTTTTTTTTTTCTTTTTTTTTTTAATTAAGAAATTACTAAATAATTTTATAATTATTTTTTAATAATTTGGATCCTCAATGCCATTTTTTATTTTCATTTTTTTTTAAATTTTATAATTTCTTTTTAATAATCAGTTTTTTATTTTTATTTTTACTTTTTAAATAAGTTTATAATTATTTTTTAATAATTTAGATCCTCAATGAAATTTTTATTTTTACTTTTTAAATAATTTTATAATTATTTTTTAATAATTTGAATCCTTAATGCCATTTTTTATTTTTATCTTTTTAAAAATTTTATTTTTATTTTTAAATAATTTTATAATTATTTTTTAATAATTTATTTTTTAAAATTTTATAATTTCTTTTTAATAATTATTTTTTTTATTTTTATTTTTAAATAATTTTATAATTAATTTTTAATAATTATTGGACCCACAATGCCACGTGTCGGCTTAATTAGCCTTTTTTGCCACATCATTGCTTGTGTGCAACACACATTTTGAGCTTTTTGCTGATTGGACAAAAAAGCCCAATTGGATCAAGTTTAGGGGGGTTTAGGGGTCTAATAGGTACAGGACATAGTTGAGGGGTCTAAGTGAATTTTCGAAACGAGTTTGAGTGCCTATCGATGACTTTGGCCTTTCATATATGTGGGGTTTGATTTGTCAAAAGTTTAAACCAGTGGGATCAAGTGCTAATAGTCAGTGGCAGAGCCAGAATTTTTATTAAGGGGTTTCAGAAGTAAACATAAGAACTAATCGAAAGAGGTTCAACCTCTACTGTTATACATAATTTTTTTTAACTATATATAAATAGCAAAAATTTTCGCCGAAGGAGGTTCGAATGAACCTACTCGGCCAAGTGTAGCTCCGCCCCTGCTCATAGTATGCATATTTTTTTTATGGTTAATTTAATTTGAAGTTCTATTTTTTTAATAATGAAATTTATATTGATGCACTAAAACTTTCGCTACATATGAGGTTTGTGAAAGGTTCGACCACAAACCTGCAGTCATATCTTGCCAGACTGTAAGAGGCTTTTTCCACGTCTTGACATGAAAACAACTTGATCATTTACTCCTGAGTTCCCTTTCGAGACTTAGAAAAAAGTAAAATAAATAAATTAAAATGGAGATTATATATATATATATATATATATATATATATATATATATATATAATCTCAGATTTAATTGTGAAATTATGATGTTGTTGCTTATATTCTCACATTTCTTAATATATTTTTTTTTGTCAATGGTAGGGAGTGTTATCATCATATGTTTAAAAGAGGGATAATTCAACAATCTTTGTAAACTTGTTAATCCATGGAAGGGTTAATTTCAAATTTATTTCTTAAAAACAATCGTCTTTGTGATCATTTGATGTTTTTCAACTAAATTTGAGATGATATAAAAATGAAAAAATGTTCCGTTTCCATCCTAAACTATACATAAATTGCCGAGACACACCCGAACTTTAGGAGAGTCCTATTACCTTCGGACTAATTAAAACCGTATTTTTGGCAATCTTAGTGCCTACGTGGCACATAGGTAGCACATACGTGGGACAACACACTGAAGGACCACGTAGGCACACGTATGTGCTACGTAGGCACTAAGATTTTCAAAAATTCTGTTTTAATTAGTACGGGGATAATTGAACCCTCCTAAAGTTCGAGTGTGTCTCAACAATTTGATGTCTAGTTTAGGATGAAAACAATGCAATTTTTTTCCATAAAAATCATTCTAACAGGTTTGTGTATGAAGGTGAGAGTTAGATTTCAATGGAAACAAAATGCCTTATCTTGGAAAATTTTGATAGTTTAATTAATTGAAACTTGAAAGATATAATTGGATGAGTGAAATACATTTATTTTTAATTAGAGGGATCGTGTTTGATTCTAATAGAAAGAGTACTTTATTCTAAAAGGATTAAAAGCTCTACAATGCATATTCAAAACTATTTTCCTTTCTACCAACACAAACCGCTTTGATCTGCTTATCGGTCGATTCAGTTTAATTTTTGCATTATCAATCTGTTTATCAGTTATCAATTTGTAATCATTTTAAATTGATAATCAAAGCAATAAGGTAATTGTTATCGATTAAGATTAATGTATTACGATCTCTAACAGTTTGATTTTTGCTTTAACTAATAAGAAAATATTCTTTCAATTTTTTTTCCTTTCTCTTCTTTTTTATTTGTTCATATATACAGTTTTCACAAAGTATGTATGGCTAAAACAAAAGTCATAAACTAATAAATATGAGGTCAATGTATAAAAAGATTATGTCTAATTAGAACTACTAAAAAATCGTTGTGTCAGATAATAATGTTTATTCATTTCAATTTAAAGTAAAATTTTTTTAAAAAGCCCAAAAATATTTTTACACCAATTAAATCAAAGAGATTGCAGACATATCAACCTCAAACAGAAAATATCATAACTCAAATTACACTTAAGAAACCTGCATTAAACTTTATAAGTAAAATTAAATTTTTTCTTTTATGAAACTATAAAAGATTCTACCTTTAAATGTGGGTTTCACACGAATATACTATCTTTGGAGGATCATACACGTACATGTCGAACAATAATAATAATATTTTCCTTCTTGACAAATATGATTTTGAAAGAATATCAAGTCAATTAGATGAATACCTAGAAAGTACTAAAGAGAAAATTAAGAATAATGAGAATAAAAATTCAATATTTTTAAAGGGTTTTTAGTGTTTAAGTATTATAAGATGATGATGAATATATGCGTTACAAGTTCATATGATGACGTGGTGGTGGCACAGTCGCCGGAAAAGTCGCCGGTGGTTAAGTTTGACTCTTGCCGGCCATGGAGAAAGGGTTCATGATGGTCAGACGCGAATTCAGGATTTTAATTTGATGAATATGGTTTATAACGTTCTTATTATTGAATTCATTGTATTTTAAGAATTATGTATGCAACATGTTTGTTGAGATTTTAGATGCTCGTATATGTCATGTTTTATGTTGAAATATTGCGTTCAGATGAATTCATTGTATCTTTAGAATTATGTATTCATGCTGTTTTTTTTTTGTTTTTGAGATTTTAGTAATATGTTCATGTATATTTGTTTCATTTTAAAATACTGAGTTCAGATGAATTCGTCGTATCTTTAGAATTATGCATTCATAATGTTTTTTGAGATTTTAGTATCTTCATATATTTATTTATTTATTTATTTATTTATTTATCTTGTGTTTCACCTTGAATATGTTGAGTTCATGATGAATTCATTATGAAAGTTTATTAACCTTTTCTGATTTGACCGTTCATTATACGAAGTTAATTATCCCCAACTTTTCTGAATTCACATCGCATAGTGCTTACCATAGCAAAATACTCCTTAATAGAAATTATTTTTCATTTTCATAACTCGAACAAGAAGTTAACCAACAATAGTAATTGAAATTTACTTTTACATATATATTCTTCACGCTGAAAATGCTACGTACAAATGAACCACTTGATCTAGATTTGGTTCAACCATTCGTATTTTGAAGACTGACGATACTGATCCAACTAATATAGATTTATGTTGTGTAGTGCCTACGTCTAAAGGATAAACTTCTCTTTAACATGATTTTTTTTTTCATTTCATAATTTAAATTCGAGACTTCTAACTATCCATGGTCATCCTATCATATTCCTTGTTGGTGTCGGTTTGTAAGTTTGATATATGCATTGGTGGTTTTAAGCTAATTTTACTTGAGCTGAGGGTCTTTCAGACATAACTGTTTTATTGAAAGATTTACGTATCTTATTTTCTCCAGATCCATCGATGAAATTACATTAGGTATGTCGTCGTTGTTAGTGGTGGTTTTAACCTAATTTTACCTGAGTCGAGGGTCTTTAAAAAATAGTTGTTTTACCTTCACAAGGTAGCTACGTGTAAGGTTTGAGTAAACCCTATATTCTCCAGACCTATCTAAGTTACATTGGGTATGTCGTTGTTGTTAATGATGGTTTTAAGTGAATTTACTTAAGTCGAGGGTCTTTCAGAAATAGCTGCTTTACCTTCCCCAGGCAGCCAGGTGTACGGTTTGCATATACCCTTCTTCTCTAGACCCATCTATGAAATTACACTAAGTATGTCGTTGTTGTTAGTGATGGTTTTAAGCTAATTTTATTTGAGTCGAGTGTCTTTCAGAAATAGTGGTTTTACCTTCACAAGGTAGCTACATGTAAGATTTGCGCATACCCTATCTTCTCTAGGTCTATCTATAAAGTTACACTAGTTATGTCGTTGTTGTTTGTGGTGGTTTTAAGCTCACGCTATAACTCGAGTTAAGGATCTTTTGGAAATTGTCGTTCAACCATTACGAGGTATGAATATAATCTGCATATACTCTATCTTCTTTGGACTTGAATGTACTGTAAAATTACATCAAATATATTACTATTATCAGTGATAGTTTTAAGCTAAATATGTAGCAGTTGATGAGAAGTTGCTATTTTAGTACTTGAAATTTGAATAATATCTTGTGCATCTAACTATAATATTAAATGCTCTCATATATGTGGGATTTGATTTGTCAACAATTTAAAGCAGCGGGGTCAACTAGATGAATACATAGAAAGTTATTCTAAAGAGAAAATTAAGAATAGTGAGAATAAAAAGTTGAATATTTTTAAAGGTTTTTTTCTTGTTTAGATATTATAAGATGATGATGAATATATGTGTTATAAGTTCATATGATGACGTGCCGTGGCACAGTCGCCAGCGCCGGTGGTGAAGTTTGGACTCTTGCCGGCAATGGAGAAAGGGTTCATAATGATCAGATTCGAATTCAAATTTTTAATTTGATGAATACGGTTTATAATACTTTTACTATTAAATTCATTGTATTTTAAGAATCATGTATTCATGATGTTTGTTGAGATTTTAGTATACTTGTATATATTATGTTTCATGTTGAAATATTGAGTTCAAATAAATTCATTGTATATTTAAAATTATGCATTCATAATTTTTTTTTTTTTTTGAGATTTTAGTATTATGTTCGTGTGTATTATTTTTCATGTTGAAATGCTGAGTTTAGATGAATTTGTTGTATCTTTAGAATTATGTATTCGTGGTTTTTTTTTTTTTTTGAGATTTTAGTATGTTCATATATAATATGTTTATGTTAAAATAATGAGTTCAAATGAATTCGTGGTATTTTAAGAATTATGCATTCATGATGATTTTTGAGATTTTAGTAATATACATGTTCATGTATATTATGTTTCTTGTTGAAATACTGAGTTAAGATGAATTCATTCATGAAAGTTTGTAAATTTTTATTGATTTGACCATCCATTATTCGAAAGTTCACTGCCCCGACTTATGTAAATTCATGTCGTGTTGTGCTTACAGAGGGAAAATACTCCTTAATAGGGAAAATTAACCACCAATATTAATTGAAATATAGCGGGGTTTTACATATATACTATGCTTCACGTTGAAAATGCTGCATACAAATGAACCAATTCATAAAAAGCTAGATCCGGCCTGATGCTAGTATACTTTTTTGGTTTAACCATTCGCATTTTGAAGACTGACGTTACTGACCCAACTAATATAGATTTACGTTGGGTAGCGCCTACGTCTATAGGGGAAACTTCTCTTTAACATGATAGTTTCTTTTACATTTCACATTTTGAATTCGAGATTTCTAATTATCCATGGCTATCGTCCTATCATATTCCTTGATGGTGTCAGTTTGTAACTTTGATATAGGCATTGGTGGTTTTAAGCTAATTTTACTTGAGTCGAGGGTCTTTCAGAAATAACTGTTTTATCTTTACAAAGTTGCTAAGTGTAAGATTTGCGTATATCCTATTTTCTCCAGATCTATCTATGAAATTACACTAGGTATGCCGCCATTGTTAGTGGTGGTTTTAACCTAATTTTATTTTAGTCGAGGGTCTTTCAGAAATAACTGTTTTATCTTTACAAGGTAGCTAGGTGTAAGATTTGCGTATATCCTATTTTCTCCAGATCCATCTATGAAAATACACTATGTATGTCGTCATTGTTAGTGGTGGTTTTCAGCTAATTTTATTTTAGCCGAAGGTCTTTTAGAAATAGCAGTTTTACCTCCACAAGGCAGCTACGTATAAGGTTTGCGTATACCCTATATTCTCTAGACCCATCTATGAAATTACACTAGGTATATCGTTGTTGTTAGTGGTGGCTTTAAACTAATTTTACTTGAGTCGAGGGTCTTTCAGAAATAGCTGCATTACCTTCGCAAGGTAGCTAGGTGTAAGGTTTGTGTATACCCTATCTTCTTTGGATCCATCTATGAATCTACACTAGGTACATCGTCGATGTTAGTGGTGGCTTTAAGCTAATTTAACTTTAGTCGATGGTCTTTTAGAAATAGTTGTTTTACCTTCACAAGGAAGCTAGGTGTAAGATTTGCGTATACCCTATCTTCTTCAGATCCATCTATGAAATTACACTAGGTATGTCGTCGTTGTTAATGTTGGTTTTAAGCTAATTTTACTTGAGTCAAGGGTCTTTCAGAAATAGCTGCTTTACCTTCACAAGGAAGCTAACTAGGTGTAAAGCTTGTGTATAGCTTATCTTCTCCTTATCCATCTATGAAATTACACTAGGTATGTCATTGTTGTTAGTGGTGGTTTTAAGCTAACTTTACTTTAGTCGAGTCTTTTAGAAATAGTTGTTTTACCTTCACAAGGTAGCAAGGTGTAAGGTTTGCATATACCCTATCTTCTCTGATCCAAACCTATCTACGAAGTTACACTAGTTATGTCGTTGTTGTTAGTAGTGGTTTTAAGCTCACGCTAACTTGAGTTAGAGATCTTTTGGAAATAGTTGTTCAACATTTACGATGTATGAGTACGATCTGGATGCACTCTATCCTCTTCGAATTTGAACTATGAAATTACACCGAATATATTATTGTTGTATGTCAATTGTCATGGTTTTAAGCTAAATATGCAGCATGTGATCACAAGTTGCTATTTTAGTAGTTGAAATTTGACTAATATATTGTTATGCATCTAATCATAATAATAAATGCTTTCGGATTTGTGGGGTTTGATTTGTCAACAATTTAAAGCAGTGGGGTCAAATTGCTCATAAAAAAAGTATATGAAGTACAAATAGAAATAGAGAGAAAATATACAACATGGAAATTATTAATTTAGTTAGCTGTAAGGTGAATTTTTTTTTTTTTTTTTTTGTAATGAAGGCGAATTCATTAAATATTAGTCATTTCTCCTCACAGAGATGGGAGCCAAAATAGAGTAGTTCAGGGCCACATCCCGGTCCTGTAGGTTAATGTTTGATCGATTAATTGAACGTCTAAAGGTTTTTCCATTAAAGTCATCTACAACAACATTGGTAGCAAAAGTAGGTACACTAGTTAAAACAATAAGGTTTGGTGAGTAGTCGATCCTGGCCCCTTCCTTCGCCAAGCAATTAGCTACTGCATTTTTCTCCCTAAAGATCTGCACTGGCGTGGCTGCTCCTAATTCCTGTAGCAAGGACATGCACTTAGCTACAATGTCAGTGTACAACGGGTGGTCATTTTGTAAAATATTGATAGTTGAAGAAGAGTCCATTTCGATAACGAATGAGTTGATATGGTGCTGTTTGGCAACCAACAGTCTTGCTCTAAGGGCTAGAAGTTCAGCCATGGTAGGGGGTGTGTGAGGGATATAGTTGTAGTAACCAAGGATCCATTCCCTATGGCTGTTTCTGAAAACTCCCCCCAAACCCCAGGTCCAGGGTTGTCCTTTGCGGAGCCATCAGTGTTAAGTTTAATCCCTCCTTTAGTGGGGGGATTCCACTTGATGGTAATAGCTTCAGCCCTCCGGTGTATGTGGGCGCTGTTGTTTCTGCCAATAAGAGTGAATTCAGTGGCTTTTGCAATAACCTCTTCCACTCTAGTAGTAGAATGCTTATTATTGAAAAAATTATCATTGCTAGTCAACCAAATTGCCCAGAGATAGTAAGGTAGCAAGACATCCCAGTTGAGCCAATTTCTAAAGGTTGTCCCAAATTTCAGGCCATGCCACCAGGTTGGTCCAACCTGAGGGGAACTTGTAGTTGCTTTTGGCCTGAATGTTATCCCAGAAATGGAGCGCATTGCTACATTGGAAGAAGATATGGTGAAGGTCCTCTACAGTGTTGCTGCATAAATAGAAAAAAGGGGAAATATTGATGCCAATATGATTGAGATGATTGTTTGTAGGGAGCCTCCTGTGGGTGAAGAGCCAAAGAAAGGTTTTGATCTTGTTAGGGGTGTGAGCTTTCTAGATTTTAGGGTAGATGGTATTGTACGCATAGTTTTCATTCACTATGGGATGCTGTTTGAAAAGGATGGAATCATGCTACTAGTAGTGAATTTACCATTAGAGGAGAAATTCCAGATGACAACATCCATGTTAGTGTCGCTGGCTCTAATAGGCATGTTGGTGATGACTTGCCTGATGGTAATAGTAAGATCAAAGGGGATTAGGGTAAAGTCCTAACTGCCATTCTTGTCGACATCCTTAACAGTGATTTGAAGGGTGTTGGGTCCAACGAGACCATGGGTCACACTATTAAGGCTGCCAAGGTGTGGTATCCAAGTATCACCCCAGAAGCTCACCTAGTCACCCTTGCCCACTCTCCATCGAATGCCTAAGGTGCAACTTTGACAACATCTTTTGATATAATTCCAAGTTCTAGAGGTAATTCTTTTAGGAGTTGGTGAGTCTTGGTTATTATAAAACTTAGAGAGCATGACTTGATCCTATATGGAGGTTAGATTGTGGAAGAGCCTCCATGAAAGGCCAACGTGTATAGCTCTATTTCTCAGCTCGCTTTTGTGGAGGCCAAGTCCACCATTTTTTTTATGGCTGGTGAGGGTATCCCAATTGAGCAAGTGAAGTTTTCTCTTGTCAGGGGAGGTCCCCCAAACGAAGTCCATTTGGATTTTGTTAAAGGACTCAGTGACTCCATTTGGATTTTGTTAAAGGACTCAGTGACTGTCTTGGGGATTCTGATGTATTACATGATGTGAGTAGGCATTGCACTAAGAGCAGACTTAGAAAGGACAGCTCTGCCTGTTATGTTCAATATTTTGGCCTTCCTACCTGCCAACTTGAAGTTCATAGAGTCAATAATGAATTGGAAGTCACTAGTTTTTGGCTTACTTTGGAAGATGGGGAAGCCAAGGTATTTTCCAAAGTTGTCACAACAGCGGATGTTAAGGATCTGGGAGCACATGGCTATGTGTGTTGAGGAGGTGTTTTTAGAGAAGATGACCTTGACCTTATTATGGTTAATGATTTAACAAGGACAAAAATTGAAGAGGTGCTGATGCAAGACAGGATGAGCTTAGACAACTTTGGTGGGAAACCAAAGAACTTGAGCGTGTCCTTAATAAAGGACCATTCAAGTTTATCAAAAGCTTTTTCTAGGTCAATTTTAGGGACCATGCTTTCCTTTTTCCCTTTCATGCTACTGAAATGACTAATGTATTCCTGGATAATAATAGCTTGGTCAGAGGCCCTTCTGTTGGAGAAGAAGCTGGCCTAGGTAGGCCCTATGATGTCTTGGAGGAAGGGCTTGGTTCTATTGACAATTATCTTATGACCACCTTGTAGGAGGTGTTATAGAGGCCAATTGGTCTGTAATGTTTAAGATTAGAGGCATTTCTACACTTGGGGATGAGACACAAAAGGGTTGTATTGTGAGTTGCAGGGATTTTAGAGTTGGAGAAGACGTCCTTACAGAAGGATATGGCCTTAGGTCCTACCTCATTCCAAAATTTTTGGTAGAAAAGAGGATGAAGAAAATCAAGGCCAGGAGCTTTAAGGGGCTTGAAGGACTTGATGGCCATAATGACTTCACAGCCTCTTAAGGGAGCATCCAGGGTACTGATAGCATCAGAGCTAGCCACATTCCTAAGACAAAGAGGGGTGAAGTGGCTGTTGGGACTCCAGCTGTGACTAGTAGTGTAGAGGTTATTGAAATATTGGAAGATATAGATAGCTATGGTGTCCTCCCCTCTAATTTCATTATCTACATCATCAACTAATTCAGAAATTCTATTTTTCTCCTTCTATTGATGATGCTAGCATGAAAGAAAACAGTGTTGGCATCACCATCAGTGAGCCAATTGATCCTAGATTTGGTTTTCCAGAAGTCCTCTTCATACTTTAGAAGGGCTTTATAGTCATAAAGAAGGTCATTCTCTAGATTATGCAGGTAGGTGCTAGTGTGGTAATGTTTGGACTTCTGTATACCATTTAATCTAGCAATAATATTGTTAAGCTTAGTGAAAATATTCCCAAACACTCTGTGCTTCCAAGATGTAGCATTGGTCTGGAAGGTCAGGATGGCTTGTTGGAAGGTAGGTGTTTGGGCAAAGTAGGTGTGCACTAAGTCTTTAAAAGAGTGGTGGTTACACCACATTAGTTCAAATCTAAAAGATTTAGGATTGGATCCCTGATTACTATGTTTCAGAGAGAGGAGGAGGGGACAATGGTCTGACTTGGTTCTAGGTAGGTGGGTGACAGTTGCCTCTGGGAAGAGATTTATCCAAAAGGTATTTTCCTTGCACCTATCTAGTCTTTCTTGGATGAGGTTTATTCTATTGCGATATCTCCTATTAGTCCAGGTGTATTTACAGCCTCTGAATCCTAGGTCCACCATGTTGCACCGGTTTAGACAATCCCACAGTTTGCTGACTCTAATAGTATTGATGGGAGCCCCCCTAGATTCTCATCAGCACGTAAGACTTCATTAAAGTCACCGCCTATCAGCCAATCCCCTTTGAAGGTTTCTGAGATTTGATAGAGCTCCTCCCAAAGGGTGGCATGAATGCAGGGGTCGGGGCTATCATAAATAGCAGAGAAAAGCCAGGGTGAGGGTTGGGAATTTACCTTTACAAGAGTATGGACTCCTTGAGGTGAGGTGGAAAAATTTTGGAGTTTCACAGTGTCCTCTTTCAACATAAAAATGATGCCACCCTTTCTACCCTCAGAATTGGATTTAAAGTGGGAATCAAATTTGAAGATTTCCACGAGATGCTTATGATCCACCATCTTGGTTTCTAAGAGGACAATGACAGAGGGCTTATGAGTGTTGATAAGAGCATTGCATTGACGTTTGAAGCTTGCGCTATTGGCGCCTTTTGTGTTCTAGATGATGATATTCATGGAGTCAGCAGGATTGGTGGGTGGTTAAGTCTTGGGCTCTTGCCTTTGTCCTGACGAGAAGCCTGTCCCTGCTCCACATAAGGGCGTAGGCTACCGCATTCATCCCCACTGTCATGTTCTTCAGAGAGAGTTTTAACGTTTTCATGTCCCTCGGATAGTGCATAATAGTAGCTACGCTGCAGGGCTTTGTGTACTTTTTCCGAAATGGCTTCTCTACCATGAAGAAATTTATGTTGGCTTCCGTGAAGGTTGCCAAGAACTCTTCTATCTCTGAGTTTGCTTGCTGGAGCTCCTTTAAGATAGTTGGTTTTGCTTTTTTTGGGGCTTCTTTCTTTGTTTACTTTTGTTGACTCAGTGAAGTAATGGGGGCATGTTGGGGTTGTGATGTCAGAGGAATCCACAACACAAAGTTTAGTGTCTCCCATTCTGAGAGATAAGGAATTTTGGGGTAGGAAGGTATGCTTTTGAACATGTAGCTGGCAAGGGAGTTGAACTCGTGAGAGTTTACGATGTTGAAAGTCCCCATCATTTGTGCTTGCAGTAATGTTTGACACTAAAGTTGATGCCCTAACCCTTCGGCAATCTTGCCTATCCCCTCCTTGATAATTTGGGCCATCCACGCTGGGTCTTCTATCACTAGTATTATTGGTTGGTCCACTATGAAACAGTGGGAGATGGACTTCCCCTTTAGCACTATTTCTGCCCATAACATTGGGAGTCTGTTAGGCGGGTGAGGGGCTGAGATGAAGATCAGAGATTCTTTGAGCGGTGGATTGTTTGAGATGGAGGGATTCGCCATTGCTTAACTGAGCTTGTTCAAGTTGCAAATGTTTGGCGCATTGATTAGGGATTAAGGGAGGGGTATTAGAGGAGTTAATTGACATGACCACATCGGTCATGTCAACCGATTGAGGGCGATGATTACCCCTAGTACTGGCTTCGGTTAACTCCCCAGAAGTTGCAGGGACGGAGGCCTCCATTGAAGCCTGGTGTGTTGAAGTTGGGAGTGGGGCCCGATTAGGGCCACCTAAATTAAATGAGTAATAGACAGGGTAATTAATAGGAGACGAGTGGTGGGTGGGCTCCAGTTCTCCACGTGGGTTGTGGGAACTGTCCTTGGCAGGGCATTTATTGGCTTGTTGGCGTGTGGGGCCCGCGTCAACTTTGTTTCTCTTATTCTTTCCAATTTTAGTATCCACTTTTGTGTTTGTATGTTGTAAGTCAACATCTTTGACTATGGGATTTGGAATAGATTGATGAGTAGGGAGCATACCTGTTTGTGCAGTGTTCTTTCTTACCTGGGATGGTCGCTCTTGTCTCATTTTTGTGGTTTCATTATTTAGTGTTGAGTGCTTCGTTGTGGATTTTCGCCTGGTAAAGGAGACCACTTGCCAGTCGTCTTTGTCGGAAGGATATAGATGGGGAGTGGCCTCCGATGATCCAGCTTCCATTATGTTTATGGGTCTGACGTGGACACAAGTTTTGGCAATATGTTCGAGTTTTTCAACTTTATTCCTTCTCCTTTATGGATGACCCTTTGTTGGTGGCACCTGATGTTCACTTGAGTTTTTAGAGGGACGTCTAGGGGAACTTGGATGCATATACGTGCATATCTTCCGCGCAGTGTAGAAGATGTGCATGTGTCAATTTTCAGTAGAGCTCCCACTTTTTAACCCTATCCGCTCCAAGATTGTTTGGTCGTAGAACTCAGTCGGCAGCTGAGCTAATCTAAGCCATATTGCAGTGTGGCTTTGTGTTGCATGGTATGGCGCGAAATTCGGCTCCCATTGCCTAACGGATAGGAAGTGGCCAGTTACAAACCATGGTCCTTCATGGAGGGCTTTTAGCATATTTTTTGACTTGATGAACTTGACAGTATAGAAGTCATTTCCCCGATCGATAAGGATGAGGGGTTCAATTGGCTTCCATGTGTCCTGTAATTTGATTCTCAGGTAATTGTGTGCTAGTCTTTTGTTGAATAGCTTGACAATTACTGAGAATTGCCAGGGTATGTAGATTCGGGATTTGTCCTCGTCTGGCAGATCAACGGTGTCGCAATCGTCCTCCTCATAGAGTGGTTGTTTCCCCATCCTACGAGCATAGTCCTTGTTTATGGAACAATCCTTGTTCAAAAGTTTGTCTTTGAAACTTTCTTTGATATTTGGGGTGGGTTCACCATTTGCTTGTTGTTGTGGTGTTTCAATTGACATCATGTCTGGTGGTTTCGGCGGATCTGGGAGCTGAGTCAGTGGCTTTGCCGGTTGCGGTTGTTGGGACATTGATGGGAAAGAATAGAAGGTTTTCTAATTCACATAATATCCTTGTTACTATGTTAAAAAGTGCTATAGGGTGAAATTAGAATGAAATAACACACTCAAAAATACATATTTTTTCATTTGTTGATTCCATATCCATATATATAACTGGTGAACAACTGATCAAAGAAGGCACGTGGAAGTTGGCAGGACAACCTCCACCTGCCAGCTTCCAAGGGTTATTTCCGTCATTTTGGGCAGCTTTTGAAGGGCAATTTTCGTCATTTCACTGTTGCTGTCCAAGAGCTATTTCATCATTATCGGTGAAAACACTAAGGCTTAGATTTTGTATAGAGAAAATACTGTCTGGTTGAAGACGTTTGACCTTTATCATCAACGGAAAGGAGAGAGTTCGTCGATAAAAGTGACTTTTGATGATTTTTCAGCCAAGGTAATGGATCACTATGTTGCTTATACAGTAAGTAAAGAAAATAGGACAAGTGAATTTGTGATTTTTACGGTGGAGGTAAAAGGTATTTACCAATCTCGAGATATGAAAGTTTCTTGTAGGGATGTGAAGCTCAAGTTTTCAACCATTAAACAAGAGAGAAGATTGCTACAAAAATGTTCCACTCATTTGTTTTGATTATTACTTAAATTTTATTGTATCATCCTTATTGTTGAATCTATCCTTTATGTAAGGACGAAAAGTTCCATACTGATTTAGTGATAGTGACTTATTGTGCTTTAGTTATTACTTTAGTTGGTTATGATTGTTGTTCCTCTTTTGGTATGCTGTGTTATGTTTTCTTTGTTATTTTTCTTGGGTCATTCTTTTTATTTTTGTTTTTGGAGGAGACAAAGTACCTGAAGTGAGACATGTAATATAAGGAAACTTAGCTTAAGCAAAATTTAATATCAGTTACAAATAGTATCAATCTATTATTACAATTCGTCTCGTTAGCAAGTGTAAATTAAATATATATTTAGCCCTTATCTTAAAAAGTGGTTCCATCGATCACAACTTGAAGATAAGAGATAGAACAAATCATGTTGTTGGCAGTTTGATTTAATAATTAAATAAATTATTACAAAGAATAAAACAAACCAATGAAACATGATTTTGCAAACTGTTGCTACAAAAATACAAAAACATATGATTTTTACTGCTCTTATGATCGATATGTATTTTTGTAAATTGTTGCTACAAAAATATAAATACATACAAATACATATGCTACAAAATGTAATTTGATAAAAGTGTTGCTATTTTTTGTAATTTAATACTTAAGTATGCTACTTTATATATTTTTTCCTATTACAATTGATGCTTCAAAAAAATTCAAATTGCACCAAACTCGAGGACACTGATTAGCTATACTTTAAATGACTGACATATTGATCAGCGATAGAGTTAGAATTTTTACTAAGTGACTTTTAAATATAAAAAGGAAACATACAAAAAGGTCTAAGGGGAGGTTCACCATCTATTGTATACTAAAAATAATTTTAATCATATATAACGATGTAATTTTTTGTCAAAGGATTTTGAATAAATCACCTGAATCCATGATAGCTCTGCCCTGTGGTTGATAATATAACTGGTGGATTGAAGCTTTTATAAGTAATTACTTAGTCATAACGCTAATGAGAAAAACACCATTAGAAGGAAGTAGGGAATTCATCGACTAGCCATGGTGTTGCAAATATTTTTGTACTGATAATAATGAAGAAGTTTATTTTCCCTTTAAGTTGTATAACATTTCTACGATGCAATATAGTTTTTATGCTGAAAAAAGGTACAGTGTTGAACCAAAACGATTCAAATACTCATTCACTTAATTTTTCTTTTTTTTAATATTTAGTACTCCTTTCTACTTATAGGTTGTTGGGAAGACTCGTACGGTTTGATAATATCACACCACACTAAAAGTATTTTTAGGTTGTTTTCAGGCGAACAAGTGTTGGTTAGTGTTAGGATCTATGGAATTTTGATGATAGACAAATAAATAAAACATGTTGAGAAAGCTGGTACATCAAAGTGAACAAAAGTTCAGCTGCAGACAAGTTATGGATAAGCTAACTTTGCGTACAAGACAAGAATGGATAACAGTTGGCACATCAGAAGTAAAGTTAAACAAGAAGTCCTGCAAAAGAGTCCTAATCAAGAAGAAGAGAAACAAGAAGTCTTGCAGAATTCAAGATGATCAAGGAGTCTAGCAATAAGAGAAGATAAAGCAAAAGAGTCCTATTAAATCTGAAAGAGTAAAGA
>NW_025861581.1:0-1040 GCF_002878395.1 Capsicum annuum
TAAACTGTATGAACTTTAACCGACATTTTGTGTACTTTTACTTCTGACGTTTAGCTTATCGAGAGTCAAACTGTACGTATTTTGATCTAACATTGTGTTTACTTGTCATGTTTAGCATATCCAGAGTAAAAACTAAACTGTAAGAACTTTAACCGACATTTTGTGTACTTTTACTTCTGACGTTTAGCTTATTGAGAGTCAAATTGTATGGATTTTGATCTAACATTGTCTTTACTTGTCATGTTTAGCTTATCCAGAGTGAAAACTAAACTGTATGCACTTTAACCGACATTTTGTGCACTTTTACTTCTGACGTTTAGCTTATCGAGAGTCAAATTGTACGGATTTTGATCTAACATTGTGTTTACTTGTCATGTTTAGCTTATCCAGAGTAAAAACTAAACTAAACTGTATGAACTTTAACCGACATTTTGTGCACTTTTACTTCTGACGTTTAGCTTATCGAGTATGCACTTTAACCGACATTTTGTGCACTTTTACTTCTGACGTTTAGCTTATCGAGAGTCAAACTGTACGAATTTTGATCTAACATTGTGTTTATTTGTCATGTTTAGCTTATCCAGAGTAAAAACTAAACTAAACTGTATGCACTTTAACCGACATTTTGTGCACTCTTACTTCTGACGTTTAGCTTATTGAGAGTCAAACTGTATGGATTTTGATCTAACATTGTGTTTACTTGTTATGTTTATCTTATCCAGAGTAAAAATTAAACTGTATGAACTTTAACCGACATTTTGTGCACTTTTACTTCTGACGTTTAGCTTATCGAGAGTCAAACTATACGGATTTTGATCTAACATTGTGTTTACTTGTCATGTTTAGCTTATCCAGAGTAAAAACTAAACTGTATGAACTTTAACCGACATTTTGTGCACTTTTACTTCTGACGTTTAGCTTATCGAGTATGCACTTTAACCGACATTTTGTGCACTTTTACTTCTGACGTTTAGCTTATCGAGAGTCAAACTATACGGATTTTGATCTAACATTGTGTTTACTTGTCATGTTTAGCTTAT
>NW_025861582.1:0-1082 GCF_002878395.1 Capsicum annuum
ATATAGAATGGCCCCGGCAGAATTACGTGAATTAAAGGAGCAACTGAGAGACTTGTTAGAAAAGGGTTTTATAAGGCCTAGTGTGTCCCCTTGGGGTGCACCAGTTTTATTTATGCGTAAAAAGGATGGCACATTGAGGATGTGTATTGACTACCGACAACTGAATAGGGTGACAATTAAGAATAAATATCCCCTCCCCAGAATTGATGACTTGTTTGATCAGTTATAGGATGCCAAATACTTTTCAAAGATCGATTTGAGATCAGGTTATCATCAGGGGAGAGTGAAGGAAAAGGATATACCTAAGACAGCTTTCCGAACCAGATATGGTCACTTTGAATTTCTTGTTATGTCGTTTGGGCTAACGAATGCACCAGCAGTTTTTATGGATTTGATGAATAGAGTGTTCAAGCCTTTCCTGGATGTGTTCGTGATATTATTTATAGATGATATTCTGGTGTATTCAAGGTCAGAAAAGGACCATACAAATCATTTACGACTAGTGCTACAAGTTCTCCGTGATCGTCGGTTGTATGCTAAGTTTTCCAAATGTGAATTTTGGTTAAAGTCAGTGGCATTTTTGGGCCATATTGTATCGGATGAAGGAATAAGGGTGGATTCACAAAAGATAGAGGTTGTGAAAGATTGGCCAAGGCCAACGACACCTACAGAAGTTCGAAGCTTCCTTGGATTGGCAGGTTATTACAGAAGGTTTGTTGAAGGTTTTTCTTCTATATCTGCACCTCTTACTAAGCTAACTCGCAAGGAAACCAAATTCCAATGGAATGATGCATGTTAAAGGAGCTTTCAAGAGTTGAAAAGCAGGTTAACCTCAGCACCTGTGCTAGTGCTTCCAGAAGGCTCAGAGGGATATGCAGTGTATTGTGATGCTTCAGGAGTTGGTTTAGGGTGTGTACTAACACAATATGGTAAGGTGATTGCTTATGCTTCGAGACAATTGAGACCACACGAGAAAAACTACCCAACACATGATCTTGAGCTAGCAGCGGTTGTATTTGCTTTAAAGATATGGCACCACTATTTGTATGGGGTGCACGTGGACATATATACAGATCATAAGA
>NW_025861583.1:0-2703 GCF_002878395.1 Capsicum annuum
TATGTCTAATAGTTGTGCAGGATTATAGTATAAGCATGTCAGTCATGAAAAAAATTACTTTCAAAGCTAAAGCAATTTTCGTTACTTAACCATTAAATTGTTTTTTCACTTTCTTTCCTAATTGTATTTTTTTCCCATTAACCACTAGTTATAGAATGGGAAGATCCATCAGTTCTTGTTAAATTTTCATTGGCATCTTCTTCCTCTTTTTAATCATTCTTATATCCTTTTGTACCTGCCACTTCTCTTGGTACTCTAATTTCTATCATTGTGTTTCATTGATAAGTTGTTCATGACTATGTTCCTTGACTATGCTTCTATATGAATTCGTGTTTGCACTATTTGTAGTTAATTACAGTTTAAAAATATTTCCATTTTTCTTCTTTAACTTACTGATTGTACTTATTACAGGAAGATATGAAGAAATCATACAAAGAAAAAAAAGTTTCAATGTGATATTGATCAATAGGAATCATATTATCAAGCTACAGGAGGAGTAAGAAGGAAAAAAATATTTGTTCTCAGATCCGATGCTAGAAGTTACTTTGAGATAAATCTTTGTGCCTCTAATGCCTTCACGTGAGTACCACCTTCCATTTTGACAACAAATTTTGAGGAGTTTGTGAAACAATTGATTCCAGCACTTACTAATCACTTTCTTCCGGTAGTTATTGAGCATATTGGTGAACAAAAAATGGCAACACCTAATCCTTCTACTCCTAACGATGATGGCGTTGATTCGTATCCACATTTACTTTGGATAATCTACTTTATGGGGAACATTTTGTGGGGAATTATACAAAATAATTGTGCATTCACAACAGTCTATTTTGACACAAGCACATGGCTTTTAATGGATATAGGTGTTTTGTGTATTTGAACAGTAGTTTATTTTGACACAAACACTTGGTTGTGGATGTTTAGATAAATAAGTGATGGGTTTTTCTAATCATTCTACATTATATATATATCAATTAGTAATTATTTGATATGAAGGATGGTTATTTAATCATTTAATAATTTACATGTTTCAATAGTTTTCTATGAAAATTATAGCAACAAAAAAATTAGTGATGATTTTGGTCATTGCACTGAAAAGTTTTAGTGACGGATTGTTGAAATTCAAGAGAGGGGTGAATTGAAAATTTTGTGTAAGTTGGCTACTGACTCTTCATAGTCGACTCATCTACAAATTAGTACACTTCTCTTGATATATTATATTTAAAATAATTAACCAAGTAAGTAATCTAACATAAAGTAAAGACACCGAGATTTATGCTGGTTCAGAACACCAATATGGTGCCTATTTCCAGTCACCATGGGTTTTAACGTTTTTTAGATCTTTCAATATTGGCTTCGAGTACAATGATGAGAAATGAGTTTCAAAGACTTATTTTACTCTTCAAATCTCATGACACAACTTCAGTTGATGTTACAAAGTTGACTCGATTCTACTCTATATATAACAATTGTAAACTAAAAGTTACAAAGCCTTATGAGACTAAGATTGACACACTTTGATGTTCTTGTTTGAAGTTGCTTAGTGTATTCTTTCTTTTATTTTGGCCTTTATAGTCTTGTTTTGTATATGGTTTTTTTTCATAAGGACACCCAATAGATTTCTTCTCAATAAAGGATTTGAGTTGGTTTCTTGATTGACGGAGTTTACACCTTATGGTATGTTTATATCAGATATGTCCATACTTGGTAGGATTTTCCTTTCTCACCTCTATACATGTCCATATCATATATGTCCAGTTAAGTAGTGAGATCTTCTTTCTCCTTTGATCTTGTCGTAAGGTGAGTCCAATTTCCTTGTTTATTTTGATCTTTAGTTGATATGATTTTTGTTTCCTTGTCAAGCGATATCCTAATTTTGATATGGCTCCATATTTAGCATAATATTCTTTGAGAGTGTATTCCTTTCCTTGTGAGAGATATCCTCCCATGATTTGAGATCTTCAATGTCCTTGTGTGAGATCTCCTTCCATTATTAGGGATCTTTAATATCTTTGATGTGGCTCCATATTTAGCGCGATATTCTTTGCGAGAATATTCCTTGCCTTGTGCGAGATATCCTCCCATGATTAGAGATCTTTAATGTCCTTTGTCTAAGATCTCCTTCCATTATTAGGGATCTTTAATATCCTGCAAAGTTCACTTATTAGTTTGTCATTATTAAAACATAAAACATAAATATAAGATGCTAATAATCTCCCCCTTTTTGATAATGACTAACAAGCATAAACATTAGTTGACTTCTCTGTCTGTCACTGTAGCCGCTTGCTCCCCCTGAGTTGTATTTACCAAACCATGTTGTATGGGTCTTTGCAATAGGGTTCTGGTTTTAGTTTAAGTACTTGCTCAACGTAGTATTAAAGTGTACCAAATTCTTATTTTTGTCAATTAGTTTACACTGAAAGTTTAGTTTAGACTACACGAACTATTGAACTGTTTCTGGAGTTAAGGTATTCTATCTTGTTGAAGTTCTATTTAAATTCATGAATCCCAAAACCTATAGAAAAATAAATACTACCATATAGGTGAACTGTTGCTCAGGTTTCCACTATCTATTCCCAGGTTCTCAAGAAACCATATTTGATTTCTATGATCACAAGATGAATACTTATTTCATGCCCTTGTATCTGTGTCATTGTATGTCTAATAGTTGTGCAGGATTATAGTATAAGCATGTCAGTCATG
>NW_025861584.1:0-1576 GCF_002878395.1 Capsicum annuum
TCTATAACTTTCACTTCCCCTCAGCTCAAAATTTTTTACTTTGATTTCCTAACCATAAATTGTGAAAAGATTTGTGGGGTTCATTTTTTTTTTATTTTTTTTGTTTGCTATACAGGGAGGAAAAAAAGATTCTTGAAAGTATGTATAATACTTAATTGTTTAGCTATATGTGTATAAATGTTGAAAGTTATTGTAGAAAAAATTATTTGAGGAAAGATTGTTGTTGTTATGTATGTTCATTTGGGGTTTAATGATTTTTTAGAATTGATATACTGTACTATTCATTCTTCTTGATTGACATGAATAAATTTTCTTGAATAATTGTTAAAGGTATAATCTTGATGTTATGTATGTTGATGTGGGGTTTAATGATTTTTTAGAGATCATATACTATACTATTCATTTGGGGTAAAAAAATATTTTCTTGATTACCATAAATAAATTTTCTTGAATAATTGTTAAAGGTGTAATCTTGATGTTATGTATGTTCATTTGGGATGTAATCGGAAACAATCTCTCTACCTATAAGGTAGTGGTACGGTCTACGTACAATCCACCCTTCCCGAATCATATTTTGTGGGATTACGCTGAGTATATTGTTGTTGTCGTTGTTGTTGTAGTAATATATATATTTGGAGTGGTCAGAAATAACCTCTCTACCTATACGGTAGTGGTACAGTCTTATTGTTGTTGTTGTTGTATATCCATTTGGTGTAGTCGGAAACAAACTCTCTACCTCTAAGGTGGTGGTACGATCTGTGTACATTCTACTCTCCCCAGACCCTACTTTACGGGATTACACTGGGTGTTGTTCTTGTTGTTGTTGTTGTATATACATTTGGCAAAGAATCTTGTAGTTATGCTCATTTGGGGTTTAATGATTCTTTAGAAATCATATGCTATTCATTTATGGTAAAAAAATTCTTGATTGACAATAAAAATAAATAAATTCTTGAACAATTAAGAGACTGTTTGATTGTTAATGTAGATATGGTTAGTTTGTGACGTGAAGGTTTTAGGCTATGTTGCTCGGACTCTTCAAAAATATCAGAGAATGCTTGTCGAATTCTCCAAAAGCAGTGCAACTTTGGAGAATCTAACACGAGTGCAGCATCGAAAGTGAAGAGTCCGTGCAACCTAGGTTTTAGGATACATTTCTTGAATTTTGAACTGTTTAGTTATTTTGGTTTTGTTAAAAGTGATTCTTGAGTTTATGTTCATTTGGGGTTTAAGGGGTTTAGGATTGATATATTTTTTTTGTGTGGGTCTGTGTGAAGATGCTTTCTTGAAATGTGTTAGATTTACTATGAATTGATTTACAGTCTGTTTAGTTAAAACTGTAACATTGTTTTGTAGTTAAGGGGTCTGAATGATATGTTCTATTTTAACATTTTTTTGTTCTTTGGATGACAGATTTAAAAGATTGGATTTTTAATGGAGAATCAAACAATAGGAAGGGACATGAATACAATTTGGCTTGGAGGAAAGCTAAAGAAGCAGGTTTAGTTTTCTTGCTTTGTTATTTTCAGTATCCGTATTTGTCAATTGTTTGATTGAAGTAGGACCCAGAGGTCAT
>NW_025861585.1:0-1059 GCF_002878395.1 Capsicum annuum
TTTCAATATCATGTACCACTCAAGTGACACAATAAGGCCAATATGCCAACAAAAATAGGACTCTAACCCAAAAGCTGCACCCATTGGGGAAAAATGTCAATACAAATCTACTTCATCCACTACTAAGAGAAATAAACCATAGAGTAGTATTATAATCATGAATTCAATAATAAGTCACACAATAATCAATATCAACTCATCAAAGCATGTAATCATCAATGGGTATGAAAACCCCAATAAACATAATATAAGGATAAATATGGGAAATAAAAGCACATTATCATGTTGAAATTTATAATCCCATACCTGACAGGGAATGGTTGGCTAAATAATCAACTAAGGTGCTAGGATCACTAGCCTAAACTGAGGATACCACCACATCAAATGGTTGATCTAAATAAGCTGAATGGCGAGAAATCCCGTACAAGAGACACTCTTTAGACCGCTAACCGATCTCTCTATAGTAGTAACAAACTCTTGAATCTCTAATCCCTAAAAGCAGCACAAACTAAGACCAAATGGATAGAAAACTAAAACTAAGTGCAATCACTAGTATAATGTCCATCCATTCTGCTATAATAGCTTAACTCAGGAACTCCTGGCTAGTAGGAAATACATTCTAACTCTGTCAAATCAACTAACTCACATCTATGACATTTTCTGAGCCTATGTCTCCTCTCATCATAACCATACAAGCTCCTAGATAAAATAGCATAGCACTATACGTGCTAATGGTATAGTACTAATACGTCCTATCGCATAATGTCCATCCATCCTGCGATCGTAGATCTTGTTGTTACCTTTGTAAGCCCTAATACGTGCTATGTTGGTGGACCTCGTATTGTACAAAATTTTAAGGAAGAGAGACCCAACTAATTTTATATGCTCTAGTGCAAAGTAGAGTGGCAATTCTAGTCCTTTAACAAATCATCACTCAACCAATCTAACAATTATGTCATTGGAAAGAAATATGTAAATCTCGAAACCAAGGTCAAAGCCACTATCAGAAAAAAGGAGCCAAACTACTCAAGATAAAGAATTTTTTATTTGTTAACTCAA
>NW_025861586.1:0-1303 GCF_002878395.1 Capsicum annuum
AGAAAAAAAAGTTAGGGATATAGAAGAGAGAAAGAGAGAAAAATAAGAGAGAATAAGGAGCAATTAAAATATTTCTATTGTTATAATCCCACATAATTTTTTTTAAAGTATTATTATTTAGCTTAATTATGACTTAAGTTTACTATTTCTTATATTTTTTCCTTTTAAAATTGGGTTATATATTGGGGAAAGTACATTCATGCTCGATACCTCATAGCATCAAACTATTTACAACTATATGCTCCCTTACACATAAGGGGAAAGAACAAAAGAGACCCTTCAGCTAAAATTATTTTCACCGCATGACCAATGAAATTAATAACCCATGAAATGACCATTTCATCCGCCTACTCTTTTGTTACCTTTTTTCCTTTTATTATTTCGACGGTTGTGTTGTTGTTGCTTCTTTTTATGTGTATTTCTTTTGTTAAAAAAATTGTTCTCCTATATTTTTAAAGGTAAAATTAGCTTGATGGATCCTTGTACTATATCTGTTTTGTAATGTGAATACTCCTACTTATACATTTGTCATTTGAATCCCTCAACTCATTAAAATAAAATATTTTGAATTCCTTGACCGTTGACCAAGCCTATGCGGCATCAAAATAACTGAGTAGGATAAAGTGTCTGATTACACATGCATGGGTGCGTGTGGACATCATTTTTTAAATAAAAAAAATTTAAAAAAAAGCAAGAAAAGACCCCCCCCCCCCCCCCCCCCCCGCCGTTTTTTCAAAATCTATCTCCTTCTTTCTTTCTTTGCTTCCTACCAGCAGCCCCCTATCCCCACCCGACCCAAAACAAAACACCTTCATTACAGCCTCGTCCTCGTCAAACCACCTCCATTACAATGCCACCTCTACCTCGCTACCCTCTCATCCAACCCAAACAATTTTCTCTTCTTTCCTTGGTTCGCCGCTTTTTTACTATTTTCTCTTCAAAGATTTCAATTTTCAGAATATTTTTTAGCAAAAATCCCATTTTTACAACATCAACATCCCTGAGGCATGAACCCGACTTAGGATATTCATTTATCTTTCTGAGATGCGTTCTGATCTTTTTTATCAATTTGCACTTTACCATCCTTTGGAATTTCACCAATTTGTGAATTTTCAATCATCACAGTAGAGTGGCAGAAATTTTGAGCTTCTCCAGTGACAACAATCGAATTTTCTTGATCCAAAATTGGACTGGTGGCAGCACGAGTACGTTCAATTTTACCCCCAACCAGTATTCCATCATGAATCTGCCCAAAACTTGATCGATTTTCATTACCCTTCAACAACGAATTAATCGCACCAAT
>NW_025861587.1:0-2433 GCF_002878395.1 Capsicum annuum
AACAAAAAAGCAGCCAAAAATATGCCTAACACCGAAAAAAAAAAAAAAATCTGCTCGACATAAGTTTATATGTTTGTATCATAATATACAAGTTAAGCCTCCAATTATGCGGCTTAATTCCTACCAAACTTATGCTAATAGATGTAAAAAATGAATCTTGGGTCTAATTCAATCTCAAAAGCTAGCTCATGAGAGGAGGATTGCCCAAATCCATATAAGCAAACCACCAGTCCATTCCCACCAATGTGGGACTTTTACCCACTCTAACGCCCCCTTCACACCCAGGGGCATCTGACCCTAGCATGTGAACCAGGAGCCCAAACGGAGATGGACCTAACTCTAATACCATGTAAAGAATGGATCTTGGGCCAAACTCAACCTCAAAAGTTAGCTTATGAGGGGAGGATTGCCTAAATCTATATAAGAAAACCACCGGTCCATTCCCCAACTAATGTGGGACTTTTACGATTTTACCAACTCTAACAATAGAGGCGTAAGTTCAATTCAAAACCCAAAGTTATGTCTTCAAAGGAATAAAAAGATATTTTGCTTAATTTCTATAGAACTTATGCTCTTATGCCTCAGTTTCAGAATCCACAAGTTATGATGTAAAAGGCACAATATAACTTAGCCCGTACAAAAGTTATGTCAATAAAGGCAAAAGTACTCTAAAAATATGTTGAGGGAATTAGATACTACACGGCTTGTGCCAAGTGAATTAGATACTATACAGCTTATGCCGGATAACATAATTACCATAGAACTTATACTTGACGAGGCAAAAGTTCTCTAAACTTATGTAGAGCGAAATTAGGTCATAGATAAGGGTACTTTGGCCCACAAATTTTAACTAAATGAGCAGTTAAAGACCATCATATTTGAGGGAAAAAATAAAAGACCACCCCGAAATAGGGGGAATCCGTGCAAAAACTTCAAAACGCTAACTGCTATATTGCAACATGAATAAGTTGATTTCCTCCATGACATAAAAGCCAGAGCTAGTCGAATTTCTTTTCCTTAAAATGACTTGCTGATTACCAGTACTTGTGGAAGGAAAGTTCACAAATTCAAGGTACCATATATTCTCATTAACATTAGACAGACATACTTGAACCATTTCAAAGATAAATTTTCCTTAGTTTCTGGAGGACCAACTGACTAGATGACCTACTCTTAAGGAACATGTAATGGAAGTATATATGGAGATAGAATTAGTTTACACAAACAGCTGTACACTTTTGTTTTTCTCTCAAATCTCAATCAAACCAGGAATTATAAGATGAAATAATTGATATTGGAGCAATATCAACGCATATTCTTGTTATAAATTTAAAATAGATTTTATGAAGAAGTAACAATAATGTTATGAGGCGAAGTATTAGAGTACAATGTACATCAAAAATAAAGGAATTCTACCAATAGTCAATAAAAGAAAACTAACCATGGAGCCATACTAAAGATGAGGACACCGAAGTTGTCAATATAGTAAATGTGTAAAGAACCTCTCCTGCATTAAGAGAGGGAAAAAATCTCAGTGGTGGTATTCAAGTTGTCCAATGGACGTAATTTGCAAACTAAAGTAAGTAAAACAGCTGCACTCACAAGTGCAGTATTTCAAATCCAAAAGCTAAGTACACAATTAATATAAAATCTGTCTATTGTAATCAGGCTCACATTTAAAATAAGAAAAGGACTACAGACTGGTCATTGTCAAGATATTCAAAGTTGTTCCAAATCAATTTTGGATGCCGTAAGAAAATTAAAAATAAAAAGACCATGAATTAGAATGGTGTTAATAATTGTGACCCCTAAAAAGGATGGTAATTGGTAATTCACCTTTAGGATTTTTCCAAGAGTCATAAAGGGCAGCAAACACCAGGGGCTGGCCATCCTTAAAATGTATGTAATAAGGTTGCTTTTTTGACCCATCATTTTTCCACTCATAAAATCTGAAGAAAATTGCATCACTGAGAACCATTGATATTGCAATTGAGACAAATTCTGCTATTCTAACAACAAATGAGAAATTTACATGAAAGAAGCTACGACTTCTCCAGAATGTGCTATAATTTTTAATAATTCTACTCAATATTTCTTTTCATTTTTAGGAAGGAAGCCAAATCATGCAAGTTCCGTTCACTTGAAGTTATTGATGGCATGACCGTTATCAAGAAAATCTCAGTTTGACATGACAGCTTTGTGAAAAGAAATAGATAATAGCAGATTGGACAAAGAAATGGATACTCTCATAGACTTGTTATAGATGAAGAAAGAACCTACCCTTCAACAGCAACCAGGCACCTATTCTTTGGGACAAGGCGGCGAAATGAAGCCTTCGCCTTTATTGACTCAGACCGAGCATTAAACTGCAAACAACCATGATCATATACTGTTTTGTGTGGCCAAGACAACAAGATGCTCAATCGATATAAG
>NW_025861588.1:0-9443 GCF_002878395.1 Capsicum annuum
CGAAAACCTAAAAAAAATTATCAATATTTTTTTTGGAAAATAGTAATAAAAGAAGAAAAAGATTTTCTTTGCTCTTCATTTTATATTAGTTGTTTGCATGTGTTGCTTTATCTGAAAAATACAAAAAGATTTTTTTTTGATAATTTTAGGTTTCATTTTTGTGTGAAATTCAGAGTCAAAACTTTAAAAAGTTTGTGTAAATATTTTTTAAAAAAGTAAAAATAAAAAATTCTTTACTCTTCTTTTTGGATTAGTTGTTTCACATGTTTCTTCATTCAAAAATACAAAAGATTTTCATTTCATAATAGATTAGTTGAGTCATGCGTTTCTTCATATGAAAATACAAGATTCTTTGATAATCATTGATTTTATTTTGCATTATTTTGTGGTGAAACTTCACGAACTACACATACCTGATTCTCCTATCTTGGGGGTGAGATACATAAGTGCCCTTCTAGGGTTCGGTGATATTTTCAAAAAGAAATAAAGAAGAGGAAAAAGATCTTAAGAAAACATTGAACTCTAACACATTTGCTATCTCTATTGTTCATCTAATTTAAGGTGGTTGTATTGTGACATTCTGGCAGGTCCTCCATATTACACCAAATCAAAGAAAGAGTTAGTTTTGTCCAATAAGGATATAGAGAGTGACATCATCAATCAAACAAAGAGTTAGGAAAATGAGAGTTTAAAGTAAGAGATTTGAAGACTAAGGAAATAAATGAGAGAAACACACCGATCTTGGGTTAGTGGGTTTCCTCCTCCCCCATTTCCCGTTATTGACCCCACAAATACCTTAAGTTTTCCACCAATGTCTCAAACTCAGTCTCCTGTTATTGTTGACACACCACAACATGAATCAGAATTTAGTCCACGCTACCAACATCTCACCGTTTCCACCACTCATTCTCTAGTTCCTCAGTATAACCCTACCACATTTACAACACCACCTACCGATTGTGCTTTTGTTGCTCAATTATCTACTGAGGTTACCATTTTGGTTATCCACCCAATCGTTGTGCTTCCCTATTTTTCTAGTGAGTCTATGTTCAATACTCTTTATGGCCACTGCTATAATCCTGAGCCTACATTTAGGTTAACTGGACCACTGAATTTTCTTATCAAAAAGCTTGACATGGAAGAAGAGTGAGAGAAAATGGATAAAAAAATGAATAATGTAGAAAAGGTTATGGAAAATTTTGTAGGACCTGTGGTTTGTAAAGATGTTTTGTATAAGGACTGTGGCATGGTTCCAAGTATTAACCTTCCTCCTAGCTTTAAAATATCAAAATCTGAGAAGCATTTTAGAAATAAGGATTATGTGAGACACTTAGGATGGTATCACAATCAATTAAGGGGAACTAAAGAAAAGAAGAAGGAAAATGTAGTTATTATTATGTCGGGGCCACAACAGAGCTTAAGAGGTCCAGCTCACTAATATTGTCAGCCTAGCCCTAAGCCAATGTATCAGATCCACATACTCACCTGCAATAAGGTCCCTCTCTGCAAAATCCAAGATATTTCATTCCACTTCTTTAGTATCCTTGGAACAATGCACAACTGTATACTCATTTGTTTTCTTATCCACAATAGAATGCACCGATCTCTCAACATCATCCTCGACCCCCACATATTTATCAAGGTACCCCTAAATCCAAGTGTCAACCTAGGGCAGAGTTTTCAAAGAGGAAGAAGCCAAAGGATAAGTTCATACCAATTAGGGAATCATATACCAATTTGTTCCATAAATTGAGATAGTGGGACATGATTACTCCTCTCCTTAGGTATACTCCTGACCCATATTTAAGAAGTTTTAATCCTAATATATGATGTGCATATCATTCTAATGCTCAAGGTCCCAATACTGAAGATTGGCATACTTTTGGAAAAGAAATAGAAAGGACGATTCAAGAAAAAATAATTATTGTGTAAGACATTAACACTTCAAGAGTCGCATAGAGTCCTTCATCAACACATGGTAATGAACAATATGTGAAAAGACATGAGTTAAACATGGGTACCCAAAACTTATTTGTTGAGGGAAATGTATTTAACAATGGGGAAAGGTCTAGTTCTGATGATGTGCAAACCAATAGAAAAGATGTCAAGCTCAGCAATTGGAAGTCACTCCTAACCTTAATAGGAAGGATTGTTGGTAATTTATTTTATTTTTCTTTCTATTATTTGAATTATTTCAGGGTTGTAGTTTGGGATCTATCTTGTTTTGTTTCTTTGTCGTTTATGTCCAAACCCTTCTATCTTTTCTTTCGACTGAATATAGTGTCCCTTTTTGGTTTATTAATATGTGTGGTTTGTTTGTTTTCTTTACATAAACACATTTTATGTTGATTCTAGTGATACAACATGCTAGTAGAATTTTTAGCCAGATCTAAAAATCTAGTTTAATCATGAAACTTTGAATCATAATGTTAAAGTTAGAAAAAGAGCGTCTAAGAAAATAATAGAATGTGGAGACATTTTGTGACCAAATTAAAGACTTACTTGCATAAATTAAGGCAATCCCTTTGATAGCCACAAGAATAACCTGGTCATCAATGAAAAGGTATATCTCAATCATTTTTTAATTGGATCAAATAGTGGATACACGATTTCCTGTCAAAAGAAACAAAAGGAAACTTTTCTCTACTAAAATATCAGTCATCTGGCGTGAGGTGTTTACAAGAAAATTTGCTCCACTAAAATATCAGTCATCTGATGTGAGGTGTGTACAACATAGATGGATTTGTACGTCTGACAAGTACAAATGAAGAAGTGACACACATGCTTAGTTAAAGTTAGTGTTGTGGAAAAAATGGTATAAGTGATCTTCATTGTCCACTTTCATAGTGCATGTTATGTACTTGGATTTTTAAGGATTGATATGATGAAGGCATTTCATTCTGCTATCCAAATATTATGTCATCCTTTGTTTACCAATTTGAGATTTAGTTTTATTTTTCTTTGTACCCCTCTTTTGGAATCAAGATAAAGTTAGCATAGTTCAGGAGAAAAGTGTCGAGCAAAAAAATATAGAGTCAAAAAAGTCAAAAAAACAAAGAAGAAAGGAAAAAAAGAGAAGAGTGTCAAGAAAAATAAAGTCAGCAAAAGTCCCAAATAGGAAAACAGAAAAGAAATCATAATCAAGCAAAATAACAAGTGATCAGAACTACATTTGAACCAATTCTTGCAATGAAAAGATACGTAGGCAGCCCTACTCTAGGTTTGGTCCAACCAAATAAATAATTTAGAATATTCAGTCGAAAGAAACTGGGGTAAGAGTTAATTTCCATTGTTTGAGTCGATTCCAAAAGTTGTAAGTATCACTCATTTGAAGGGTCGTTTGAACCTTATGCCATCCTTTCTTCATAACCATATCCAAAAGTCAAGTTACAACCAAAGAAAGACCTCTAAATCAATCTTTAAGAATATTAAGGCTAAGAATGAGATGGACATATGATATTGTATTTTGGATACCACTTGTCTTCATCGGCATAAGAAATCAGGAGAGAAATGAAATGAGAGGGTCTTGTTGGTGAAAATCCTCACGGGCACCATAAGATGATTGTGAGTTAATAGAAATAAAAATAAGAGACTCTTATTGGTGAAAAACCTCATGGGCACTGTAAAGCAATGTTGAGTTGAGGGAAATAAAAATGAGAGAGGTTTGTCGGCGAAAAACCCTTTAAGAGCATCGCTAGGCGAATGAGGTCTATGAATGCAATGGGCTTAAGGAAACAACTCAGTTTTAGGGTCATTAATTCAACAAAATTGGGGGAAGAGTGGATAAAAATATTAGGCAGCTTAATCCAAAATACATGTCATAATCATTAGAGTTAGATGTCGTATTCAGATAGATTTTTCCATTTCTCCATTGTCAAAAAAGAGACATTCATTGTCTTTTCTTTAATTTATTTATTTCAATTTCTGCTCTCTTGAGTTTGTTATCAATAGCAAATTATTATCATTTTTCTTGTGTCTTTGAGTCAAGTCTTTGTCAACACAAGTGAGAAAGGATCTCAAAACCTGCTACCAACTTCTTTAATTACACAAAGCAAAATAAAAGGTCAACACATGAAAGAATCAAGATTGTAAGCCAAAACAAGGCATGCAGAAATTCTTTGTCAACAGACAAGTTTGGGGATTCGTGAAATAACAAGGTTCAAAGGATTTATCTAAGAGACATATCAAAACAGAGATACTGTGTTTGTTTCAAAGTCACTCTTAATAATCTGAGTTTGGATCAATGGTGTAGTAAGCCAATGAAATATGTCAATAGCTGAAAGCAAGATTAAATATGCCAAATGCAAGAGCGATTGTCTCAAAAGTTAAATCCACAAACCAACCACTATTTTTTATACTCATAAGTTTTCTTTGTATGAAACAGGAACATATGTAACCTTTAAATCAAAGGCTTAAAAGTGCAACTATCAAGATGTGCAATTCCTCACTTTTGCAAATGCAGAAGGCAAGTTAGGTGGTCACAATTATGCTAAAACTCATGATACTTTACCCCTAAGAGACACTTTCTAATTTGGGTCTTTAATATTTCATGACTAGGAGGTGCACTTCCTATTTTGAGCTATTAATCCTAAAAGATGCACTTTTTAGTCAAAATCTCTCAGTTTTACTTTTAAGAGACACACTTTTTAGTATTGGTCATTCAAGTTTACTCCCAAGAGATGCATTTATTGATCAGAGTCTTGATTTACCATTGCATTATGCATTTTTGCAGGTAGTTTTTATTTGGTATGACACTCACAAAAATTTTCTGATGATAAACTAGGGCAAAAATTTTATGCATGTTGCTTGAAACGCTAATTTTAAGTTTAGGATCCTCTTAGAAAATGAGACTTTATTTTATGAAAAATCAAATCTTTCTTTATCATTATGTTTGTTTGAGATTATTTTTGTTCTAGTTTTGACTTTGAGTCAGAAGCCCTCCTAGAGAATAGGGTGAAGAAATAGCAAGTCAGGAGCTCTCTTAGAGAGTAGGGTGAAGAAATAGTAAGTTAGAAGCCCTCCTGAAGAATAGGGTGAAAAAACTGCAAGTCAGGAGTCTTAGTAGAGGACAAGCTAAAGAAATAGCAAGTTAGGAGCCCTCCTGGAGAATAGGGTAAAGATACAGAAAGTTAGGAGCCTACATGGAGGACAGGGTGAAGAAATAGAAACTAAGGAGCTCGTTTGGAGAATAGGGTGCACTCTTGAAGAATAGGGTAAAAAAATCGTAAGTCAGGAGCCCCGCCGGGAGAACAAGGTGAAAAAATTACAAGTCAGAAGCCCAACTAAAAAACAGGGTGAACAAATAGCAAGTCAGGAGCCACTTGGAGAACAAGGTAAAGAAATTACAACTCGGGATCTTTCCTGGAGAATAGAGTAAAGAAATTACAAGTCAGGAACCCACCTAGAGAATAGGGTAAAGAAATAGTAAATAGGAGCCCGCCTGGATAATAGAGTGAAGAAATTATAACTCAGAAGCCCACCTGAAGGATAAGGTAAAGAAATAACAAGTTAGGAATCTGTATGGAAAATAGAGTAAATAAATAGCAATTCAGGATCCCGCTTGGTGAACATGGTGAAGAAATAGCAAGTCAAAAGCTCGTCTGGAGAACAGGGTAATAAAATAGAAAATTAGGAGCCCGCTTGGAGAACAGGGTGAAAAAATATCAAGTCAAAAACCCACTTGGATAATAGGGTGAGGAAATTTTAAGTCAAGAGCCCGCCTGAAGAACATGGTGAAGAAATGACACGTCAGGAGCCCACCTAAAGAATAAGGTGATTAAATTATAAGTCAGGAGCCCACTTAGATAAGAAGGTGAAAATAGCAAGTCAGGATCCCTTCTAGAGAATAGAGTAAAGAAATAGAAAGTTAGGAGCCTGCCTGGAGAAAAGGGTGAAGAAATTACAAATCAGGAACCCGCTTAGAGAAAAGGGTGAAGAAATAGCAAGTCAGGAGCCCACCTGAAGAATAGGGTAAAGAAACAGAAAGTCAGGAGCCGTCTGAGAAATAAGGTGAAGAAACAGAAAGTCAGGAGCCTGCCTGGAGAATAGAATAAAGAAATTGCAAGTTAGGAGCCCTCTTAGAGAATAGGGTGAACTGATGATAAGTCAGGTGCCTTCCTGGAGAATAGGGAAAATAAATAGAAAGTTAGGAGCCTACCTGGAGAATAAGGTAAAGAAACTGCAAGTCAGGAGCTCGCCTAGAGAATAGGGAGAAGGTTTTAAATAGCAATTCAGGAGTCCGCCTGGAAAATAGGTTAAATATTTTCAAGTTTAAGTTCAAGTTCATAAGTCCCACCCGAATAGCATGGTCAATTTTCAAGTTTATCTCCAATACCAGATTTTGCATGGAGAAAGAATATATTTTTAAGTTCAACCCAAAGAAAATCATATATTTATCACTTTGGAAAGTATTGAAGACTCAAGTCAAGAATCAGGAGAAGTTGCATAGATAAGAATTTTTTAATTTTATCTATCTTGTTAACTTGTAATTTTTATTTTTGATGTAATGACAGAGTCGTGGACCGGAACCTCCATAGGACCTCACTCGATCACCAACTCTGTATAGTTCTCTCCCTTTAATCCATTTGAAATACATATGACCTAAATTGCTCAAAACTCAAAATAGGTAGAATGGCCAAAACCAAGACTCGGTCGCACTCTATCACTCTTTTCCCCCTTTTGAATATGATCGGGTTTAAATTTTGTATCGTTATCTACTTCTTTTTCTAAAACACTTTGTATTTACAGTCAGAGAGGGGCATAATGTGGACACATAATTTTGACTCTCCCAAAAGTCAAATTTACCTATTTATCTCACCTTACTATGCACCCTACGCTATTTGATAATCCTTCCACAAAAAATCAAAAATAACCAACCTTTAGCAAACTCTTCCTATGAAAAATTCACACCTCACTCTACCCAACCCCCTACCCCACATACCCTTGCCTACATGTCCCCCCAACTCATATTTTTTCCTCTCCATAACAGAAAATTAGAAAAAGAAATTAAAAAATGCATATATAATACAACAATACATACTACACCTCACGGTACACTCTCATATATACTCGCACACTCTCACTCATAAGAGGGGGAGAAAACACACACATAGATGGATATAATGAAAAATTAGGGAAAAATAAAAAAGCTAGGTAGTGAATTAAATAACTAGTAGGAGAATGAGGGGTTAGAGAGATCGGGAATTTCATAGATTAAACGAAGAGAGGAGGGATCAATGAATGAAGAGAGGAGAAACGATGTGGACAAAAAAGGAGAAAGAAAAGAAGAAAAACCAGTGACCAAAACTCTCATTTTCTGAATTTTCTGGTGAATTTTCATTGAAAAACTCCCTATCACAATTGAATTCCATTGAAAACATCAAAATTAGTGACCAACCTCTCTTTACCTAATCGTCAGAGCTCACTGAAGCTCCAGAAAAACAAAAATAGTGGCCCCAACTCACCCGCTGCTAGAAAATGCCACAGTTGTCACTATTCCAATAGCAAAAATCCACAAGAAAACCGACTAAACCCACCCCACCACCAAAAAATTAGCCATTACTACACAAATGCCCAAAACTCAATCTGACCAACTCTCCCTTCAAAAATGACCAAAATAGACCTGTTTGCATAAAAATTAGGTGCGGATCTTCTTTCTTTAGGAATTTTTTACCTGGGTTAGTGAAAATAAAAAGTGGTATGAATAGACATTGAGGTGGTTTGACATCGGGTTTGTATTGAGTTTCGATTTGAGATTCTTGAGTGTGGATTTCGTCTTTTAGTCAAGTAATACTTGCGTTAGAAAATTTCAAATTGATGTTCAATTCTACTCTTTCCCCTTTTTATTTCATTATTTATGATATTCGGTGTATTGACTTAAATATTATGTGTTGTTTGATCCTAGTTGGTGGTGAATCGTTATTTGTTTTGATTCATTCTTTGGTTCCCTTGATTATGGATTGTGTGATGAAATGATTTTTCATTTGAAAATTAAAATCAATTATTTGTGAAAGGAATTGAAAATCCACTAGTGTGTAACTTCAATTAGTTCACTTCAAGTTGTTATTTACTATTGATAAATTGATTTTGTTTCGTAGTATCATGTTTAGGCCAAAATTGATAGGCAAATGGTAGGTTAGGTAGGCAATTTTAAGATATGTGGATCGTCGAATGATTATTTTTTATTTGCTTGTTTTAGTTTAATGTATTCACTCAAATGTATTCATTTAGCGGGGTTGCCCTGAGATAAATTATGTTTATTCATCGGGGAATGCCCCGAAGTATTATGTATATGGAGAATGTTTATAACCAAGGCCCAAGGCGTCGGGTAGAGCATAATTTAGGATAGTTTAAGTTAGTTTAGGTTTTTGTTTTAGTACTTTTTTATGAGACTGTATTAATTGGTCTAGACATTATTTTTTGGAAATTTAGTTGTTTTGTTTGTTTGTTTGTTTGCGTATGTGTTCTTTTTGTTAGTTATCACCTCGTAGTGTCATATTAGCTGATGTAACTCAACGAAATAACCGTGGTCAAATCATGGGACTAAGGGATGCCTAACACCTTCCCCTTGATCAATCCTTAATCGAAATCTCTATTCGTGGATCAGTTTTAGGAGTCAATTATTTTTGAAAAAAGAAATTTTAAAAAGGTGACTTGGCACACCAAACAATGTCAAGTGGAGACTCTGAGTTTAATTGCAAAATTCTTTTTTGAAACTCATCTTCTTTTATCACCTAAACAATTAAAATCTTTTCAAACTTAAAATCAATCTTTTTTGGTAAAAAAAGAGGTGTGACATCAGAGAATAACAAAGCATTGTTTGCAAAGCACATATGATTCAACTTAGAGTTCTTGTATTTTGTGTGAAATTGAAATTCCTTTATGGCTGCCACACCCTTCATTATTCTTGTAAAATTTTTCATACATATAACAAAAAGCAATGGGGGATATCGGATCCCCTTGTCGTAATCCTCTCTTACCTTCAATACATCCATACACACCTCCATTAATAAGCAGTGTATATTGGGATGTAGTGATGCAATTCATAGTCCATCTAATGAACTTAGGAAGAAAGTTTAGTGCATGCATCATCTCCTCCGCCAACCCCTATTCCACAGAATCATAATCCTTCATTAAATCTATCTTAATCAAACAACTCTTCTTGCATCGCTTCCTATTCTATATCCTTACAATATCTTGGAAAATAAGTATATTTTGGATAATTGTTCTCCCTGTAACAGATGCACTTTAATTATCAGAAATGATATTAGGGAATACTATCCTTAATATGTTTGTGAGCACCTTCGATATCACTTTATAAATCGTGTTGCAACATGCGATAGACTAGTATTCAATGACACTTTCTGCGTGGTCAGATTTAGGAACTAACGTGATCATGGAATGATTCCATACTTTCGGCATCTTACCAGCCTGAATATATATAT
>NW_025861589.1:0-1244 GCF_002878395.1 Capsicum annuum
AATAAAAATATGCTCGTTCATATTGCCGGTCTCACAAGATAAAAAAATCCAACAATGATTATTTTTCAGTTACTAGCTTTAAAAAAGTACCAAAAGATGACAAAAGAAGTACATACTTTACTAGTAAATAAAAACAAATATTGTTACAAAGCTATATCCTTTTCATCCAAAATAATACGTAATAAACTTTCATCAAATGTAATGTGGCCAATCACTCTCATTTTTGAATTTTGAAATCAACCCCTATCAATTTTCATGTGACAAACAAATTACAGCAAATTACAGTGAGACAATATATTTTAAGTGATTAACTTACTTATATAATAAATGGTTAAATTTTTAAGTCAAAAATATTCAAAATAAAACATGTCGTAGTTTAAATATTTAAATAAAACATATTGACAAATTTATTAAGCGATTATAGATATATTCCGCCTTTTTATTTTTGACTTAAATATTTTTCATATATAAATCTACTTGTATCATGGGAAGTTCGATTATCTTTTTCATCATCGAAAATTTATACTGTATAAATAAAAAAACAACTAATATGTAATATTTTAAAAATTCCTTTGGATGGAAATAGCCTATGAAGAACAAACAAAAGATAGAAAAAGAAGAACATAATTATTCACACAATTAGTAAATAAAATCTTAAGACCCTCTTTTCGACCAGGAACTGCTTGTCCAGCATCCCAAGATAGATTGGGAGGTGCCTGGCCTCGTTCCTCTCTTGAAAGAAGAACGCTAGCCGGGTCTGAAGTGGTTTTTATTAATTACACTTACTATAAAGTAAGTATTAAAAAATCAACCTCGAAAACTAGCTCAATGCAATGTTAAGTCACATCATGCCTTTAACTTTACATAAAAATATTTCCTTTTCTTCTATTCTCTATCTATTCTTTGTCTAAAGTTAAAATGTTGTAGAACTTTCACCATTTCTACGACGGTCATTCTGGTCTTGAACCTGATCGTGCTTTTTTGTGTTTGTCAGGCTCGGGCGATTGACAGCCATGCTCGTCTTGGACCTGGTCGTGCCCTTTTGTGCTGGTCAGGCTCATGCGACGTCGACGTCAATGAGTGAACTCTCTTGAATTTTCAATTTTGTCAATGATAGCATTCTTGAAATTGATTTTATCTTGTGCTTGTGAACATGATTTTTGCATTGTAATACCACTTAAATGATTGTGTTTAGCACCATATAATTAGGATAATTATTGTCATAATAATTGTTCCTAAAATAG
>NW_025861590.1:0-1000 GCF_002878395.1 Capsicum annuum
GGTTGTGTGTTCACGATATGGATAGATTACGGGGTAGAATTTTTGCCGAAGCTCATGAGTCACATTATTTAGTTCATCCTTGTTTGATAAATATGTATCACGACCTTAAGGAGAATTATTGGTGGAATAAAATAAAGAGAGATGTGGCTAATTTTGTGACTAAGTGCATAGTGTGTCAACAAGTAAAGGTGGAACACTAGAGGCCTGGTGTGTTATATCAAGAGATTAAGTTGACTGTGTGGAAGCCGGAAGTGATTAATATGGATTTTATTATTGGTCTTCCACAATCTCAAAACTTGTTTGACTCTATTTGTGTCATCATGGATATAATGACTAATTCTGCTCACTTCTTGCCAGTGACGACTAATGTTTCTATAGAAGACTATGAAAAGTTGTTTATTTAGGTGATCGTGAAGCTGCATGGTTTGACTTTCCATCATTTTAAATCATGGTACTCAGTTCTCATCTCATAGTTGGCGGCCATTCTAGAGAGGTTTGGGGACTAAGGTGGACCTTAGAACTATTTTCCACCTACAGATGGATGGGTAAGCAGAAAACACCACTCAAACTTTGGAAAATATCCTTTGGGCTTGGGTAATTAACTTTGGTGGTAGTTGGGTTGACCATTTTTGTCTTGTAGAGTTTGCGTACAATAATAGCTATAACTCTAGCATTGGTATAAAAATATTTGAGGCGTTGAATGGTAAGGGTAAAGATCTTATATTAGGTGGTTCAAAGTTAGTGAGACAAGATCTTTTAGTCCTAGTTAGTTTGTCAATCTATGGAGAAGGTGGATATGATTTTGGATAGGCTTAAGACTGCCTGAAGTCCCCAAAAGTCCTATTAAGACGTGAGGCAAAGAGAGTTAAAGTTTGATGCGATTGATTGGATGGTCTTGAAGGTGTCTCTCATAAAGGAACTGATGTTATTTGGAATTAAAATGATACTCAGTCCCCTTTGCATTGGGCCCTATTTGATTTTTAAGGGAGTGGGGAATGTT
>NW_025861591.1:0-5929 GCF_002878395.1 Capsicum annuum
TCATTCACATAGGCATTTGTTCAAACATGTGGAGGGCATGCTTTAGTTATACAATCATCAACACATGTAAATTGAAGGGGTTTTATCTTGATTATTATGCAAATCATCACATACTTGGGTTAATCATTGGAATAAGTAATTTAAAACATGAACCAAGACCACACAACATCATGAACATGAATTTTAATTCAATTTAAATCATGAACATTCACAACTACCCAAATCTTGGATTTTGAAAAGAGATTCTTGAGATTTTTGGGTTAGAGAGACCCATGAATAAACACTTGACATACCTTAGTTCATGATTTTCCAAAGATTGACGGAGAGACATTCTTGAAAATGAAACCCCAATTGAAACCCTTGGTTGATCTTGAGAGAAAATTAAGAGAAACTAGTATATTTTGGATTCTAAATAGCTGAATCTCATGTTAAATGGGTTAAATAGGGGTGAGAAATTGACCCCTTTAACCCTAGATATTTCTTTAATTTTAGTAAAAATTTCCAAAACTGGACCCCTGGCGTGACTTGGCACTATCGCACCGTGTCATTAGTATTTGACAACTGGCAAATTGAGGGAAGGGACAATGTGGAGCTATCGCCTTACCACTTTATTTGCGACCTAGAAGTTTAGAGTGATGCACCACTATCGCGGACCCCTACTGGAATTTGACAATTACCATTTTCTCCTGAGGTGCGGCGCTCCACTGACTAGTACGGCGATGTTTTACGATGGGAACTTGAAATAGTCATAACTTCTTACCAGGTTATCGGATTGAGGTGAATGTTATATCGGTGGAAAATTTATTGAATTTACCACATGAAATAACAGTGAAAATCTTTAAAATTCCTCATGGAAGAAACATTATTCAATTTAGAAGCTAGCACTTGACATTCTTAGGACAAAAAATATAGTTAGGAAACTTCGGGGTATTACAAAAACTTTCTACATCTGATCAAGAAACTCCTAGGGTCCTCATTTGACTTATACCTTGTAAAAGATGGAGGATTCATTTGGGTGAAATATCAAATCCTAGCAGCAGCAGTAGTGGCCATTGGATTGGCAAAAACAACAGCTGGGCATTCATTTTGGGCTGCCACAGAATAAACTACGGTGGTGAAAGCTACTCTGAACTTAGCGTGGGAGATATGTTCGTCTAGAGGATCTAGCTAGACGGACTGGAATTCTGTCTTGTCTACCATTCCTCTTTCCTTAGTCCTCTTTGAAGGCATATTTTACAAACGAAAGAGAAACTTGGATTAGGCACTGATTTTAATCGGTGCTCATACTCACTCGCACGACATAAATGCTGACAGAAGGGAAAATTTTCCTAAAACACCTCCTAGCCACCTGTCCATAAGTGTGGTGCACTATACACCTATGCATAAGATTCTACTAGATGCGGCATTCACACTTCCCATGATTGTATTGAACCTTAGGCTCTAATACAAAGTTTGTAACACCCTGGATATGGTACCCAAAAAGCTACATGATGATCATCACCCAGAAAGACTACAAGCTAACCCATGACTGATATTTGTACTTGTATAGTGCATAATATGGTATATGATTGTCAAAATATAAACAGAAAGGCTATAAGGCTCAAGACTGTAAGATAACTAATAAAGGTATAACATCTGAATGGGGTATGAAATACCCAAAACAAAATTGAAATAACATGATATTCTGGAAAGTTTCTAACTAACTGAACTCTCTGAATAAGAAGTTGATAGGGCATGTCCCCAACTAACTCCGACTAATAAATTACTTAATAAGATAATAAATATTTAATCATATCTTTGAGAGATGAGGACTAACTGCAACTCTAATTACTGAGACTGGAATGCTACTGATGCTCTAGAGCTCGTTCTTCTGAACCTACGGTATAAGACACCATAATGCAAATACGTCAGTACTTTGAATGTACTAGTATGCATGGAAGGTAGGATAAATGCATAGGGTTCATATGCATGAACAATACTGGCTAACTGACTAATATGAACGTGAAAATACATGCATAAATATCTAGTAACTATTTCTAAAATTGTGATAACATAAATTTAATCATAACAAACATGACTGATAACTAAATTATAATTACTGATATAACTGATAGCATGATTGACTATATCTGAGTGTCCTAAAATTGATGGAACTAGCTGAGTTCTATACTGTGTCTGAGTTGACTGTATCTGACAATCTTAAATTCTATAGAACTATCTGAGTTTTATTACAGAGACTGAATGACTGTATCTTATAGTCCTGATTTTATAACTTAAACTGTGGAAAGTAGTTACCTAACTGATATGCCCCTAATACGCCATTATGGTTGAGTCGGGGTCCAATCTGTAACCCCAATTGGAAGGGTGTCAATACCACACCACTGGTAAGGACAAGTTGTGAGTGACCCTCATCTGACAGTGTTCCCCAAAGAGAATGGTGGGGCCCTCATCTAACAGTGCGTATCCACCTCATCAACCCTCATCTGACAGTGTTGATGTCTCAACCTATGCTGGCTACATAGTTCTAGAATGTAGGGATGACTTTTGAGAATCACACCCTCATCTGAAAGTGTGTGTTCGCATCCTTGGGTTCACTAGGTGCTCTAATTTCAACTCCCATCTGAATTGACTCAGAACATGGATTACAAAATTGGACTGAATTAACTGAGTTCCATTGACTAATGGAATAGTACTAAGATAACTGTATTACTGAGATTTCTCGAGTCATATGACTTACTGAGTTCTATGGATCATGTCTTGATTGATGATATCATGAAAACATGACACTAAAGTTAGGTACATAACTATATTTTTTTTGGGATCAAGTACCTCCAGGACTCGAAGAAAGGAAACTGGCAAGGCATGACATTCATGAATACATGACTAACATCAACAATATATAATCCATTGACTAAGATATTTCATCAAACACTTGACATACACAACTTATACATGAATGGGGATTTTATAATATCATACCAGTATAGCATTTTTCATTCATATAGGCATTTGTTCAAATATGTGGAGAGCATACTTTAGTTATACAATCATCAACATATGTAATAATCAAGTATTCATCAATTAACTTGTAAATTGAAGGGGGTTTATCATGATTATTGTGCAAATCATCGCATACTAGGGTCAATCACTGGAATATGTAATTTAAAACATGAACCAAGACTACACAACATCATGAACATGAATTTCAATTCAATTTGAAACTTGAACATCACAAATACCCAAATCTTTGATTTTGCAAAGAGATTCTTAAGCTTCTTGGGTGAGAGAGACCTATGAATCAACAAATGACATACCTTAGTTCTTAATTTAGCAAGGATTGATGGAGAGACTTTCTGGAAATTGATTCCCCAATTGAAACCCTAGCTGGTTCTTGAGAGAAAATAGAGAGAAACTGGTATATTTTGGGTTACAAATATGTGAATCTTTTGTTAAAGGGATTAAATAGGGATGGGAAATTGACCATTTTAACCCTGGATGCGTCTTTTAATTTGAGTAAAAATTTTCCAAACTGGACCTTTATTGTAACTTGGCGTTATCGTGCCATGTCACTGGAATTTGACAACTGGGAAATTAAGGGATGGCGCTATGCCGAGCCATAGCGTTGCCACTTTATTTGCGACCTAGAAGTTTAGAGTGATGCACCACTATTGTAGATCCCTACTAATATTTTATAATTTGCATTTTATCCTATGGCACAGCGCACCACTGACTAATATGGTGTTGTTTTACGATGGGAACTTGAAATAGTCATAAATTCTTACCCTGTTATCAAATTTTGGTGAATTTTATATCGATGGAAATCTTATTGAATTTTATATCGATGGAAAGCTTATTAAAAATTCCTCATGGAATAAACATCATTTGGGGTATACATTAATTTTCTACACCTGATCAAGAAACTCCTGGGGTCCACAACTGACTTAGACCTAGTAAAAGATGGAGAGTGTATTCCGGTGAAATCCCAAATCCTAGAAGCAGCAGTATTGGCTACTGGATTGGTTGAAACAATAGCTGGGCATTCATTTTGGGCTTCCACAGAATGAACTACGATGGAGAAAGTTGCTCTGAACTCAGCGTGGGAGACATGTTCATCCATAGGATCTTGCTAGACGGGCAAGGGTTCTGGATGGTCTACCATTCCTCTTCGCTTAGTCCTCTTTGGAGGCATATTCTACAAATGGAAGAGAAACTTGGAGTTGACAGAGACTTTAATTGGAGCTCATACTAACTCGCACTACATGAATAGTGAAAGAATGGAAACTTTTCCTAAAACACCTCGCAGCCTTCTGTCCATATGTGTGGCGCGCTATACAGCCATGTACAAGATTCTACTAAATGCGACTTTCAGACTTCCTAGGACTCTATTAAATCTTAGGCTCTGATACAAAGTGTGTAACACCCCGGATCTGATACCTAAAATTCTACACGGTGCTCATGACCCTAAGGGACCACAAGCTAACCCATGACTGATATCTGTACCTGTATACTGCATAATATACTGTAGGATTGTGTAAACATTAACTGAAAGGACATAAGGTTCAAGACTGTAAGATGACTGATAAAGATATAACATCTGAATAGGGTATGAAATACCCAAAACAAAACTAAAATAACATGATAGTCTAAGCATGATAGTCTGGAAAGCCTCTAACTAACTGATCTGTCTGAATAAGGAGTTGATTGGGGCATGTCCCCAACTAACTCCGACTAATAATTTACTTAATGAGATAATATATAAATGATCATGTCCTCAAGCTATGAGGACTAACGACTAACTCTAACTGATGAGACTATAATGCTACTGATGCTCTAGAGCTCGTTCTTCTGAACCTATGGTATAAGATACCATAACGCAAATGCATCAGTACATTGAATGTACTGGTATGCATGGATGGTAGGAAAAATGAATGGGTTTCACATGCATGAACAATACTAGATAACTGGCTAATATAAACGTGGGAATACATGCATGAATAGGTATAACTATATCTGAAATCTTGATAACATGAATTTACTGATAACTAACATGAATGATAAATGATTTCTAATGACTGATATGACTGATAGCATGAGTGACTATATCTGATAGTCTTGAATCTGATAGAACTAGCTGAGTTCTATATTGTAATAGTGTTTACTATATCAGACAGTCCTGAATTCAATAAAACTATTACTAAGACTGAATTACTGTAGCTGACAGTCCTAATTCTATGACTGAAACTGTGGGAAGTAGTTATCTAACCGACATGCCCCTAATACACTACTATTGCTAAGGTGGGGTCCAATCTGTGACCCAAATTAGAGGGGTGTCTATACCGCCATTGGTAAGGACAAGCTGTGAGTGACCTTCATCTGATAGAGTCCTCAAAAGAAAATAGTAGGGCCCTCATCTGACAATGCTTATCCACCTTATCAACCCTCATCTGAGAGTGTTGATGTCTCAAAATATGATGGCTACATAGTTCTAGAATGGAAGGATAACTTCTAAGAATCACACCCTCATCTGACAGTGTGTGATCCCATCCTTGGGTTCACTAGGTACTAATTTTAACTCCCATCTGAAACGACATTGAACATGGATTACTGAACTAAACTAGACTGAATCAATTGAGTTCCATTGACTAACAGAATAGTACTGAGATTTAACACCACGGAAAATGGGTCCTAGAGCGTCACACAGTGCTTGAGGCTACGAGTAGCCCCAAGCTAACCCTTTGAGCCATTTTCATTTAGTTCAACACAAATCAACGGGGTTTCCATAAATAACCCTCAAATATCAACAGAGTAATCATCATCCAAGAATAAAAGAATTTCAGAAAGATAACAAAATACGACATATTAGTCAACTCCCAACATCTATACTAGTCTGACAAGCCTCTAAGAAAATCAATAAAACCAGCGAGCCAAT